>NC_143024.1:22142500-22442500 GCF_057628025.1 Oncorhynchus mykiss
ATGGGTTGTATTTACAATGGTGTTTGTTCTTCACTGGTTGCCCTTTTCTTGTGGCAACAGGTCACAAATCTTGCTGCTGTGATGGCACACTGTGGAATTTCATCCAGTAGATATGGGAGTTTATCAAAATTGGATTTGTTTTCGAATTCTTTGTGGATCTGTGTAATCTGAGGGAAATATGTCTCTCTAATATGGTCATACATTGGGCAGGAGGTTAGGAAGTGCAGCTCAGTTTCCACCTCATTTTGTGGGCAGTGAGCACATAGCCTGTCTTCTCTTGAGAGCCATGTCTGCCTATGGCGGCCTTTCTCAATAGCAAGGCTATGCTCACTGAGTCTGTACATAGTCAAAGCTTTCCTTAATTTTGGGTCAGTCACAGTGGTCAGGTATTCTGCCGCTGTGTACTCTCTGTTTAGGGCCAAATAGCATTCTAGTTTGCTCTGTTTTTTTGTTAATTCTTTCCATTGTGTCAAGTAATTATCTTTTTGTTTTCTCATGATTTGGTTGAGTCTAATTGTGCTGCTGTCCTGGGGCTCTGTGGGGTGTGTTTGTGTTTGTGAACAGAGCCCCAGGAACAGCTTGCTTAGGGGACTCTTCTCCGGGTTCATCTCTCTGTAGGTGATGGCTTTGTTATGGAAGGTTTGGGAATCGCTTCCTTTTAGGTGATTGAAGAATTTAACGGCCCATTTCTGGATTTTGATAATTAGTGGGTATCGGCCTAATTCTGCTCTGCATGCATTATTTGGTGTTCTATGCTGTACACGGAGGATATTTTTGAAGAATTCTGCGTGCAGAGTCTCAATTTGGTGTTTGTCCCATTTTGTGAAGTCTTGGTTGGTGAGCGGACCCCAGACCTCACAACCATAAAGGGCAATGGGCTCTATGACTGATTCAAGTATTTTTAGCCAAATCCTAATTGGTATGTTGAAATTTATGTTCCTTTTGATGGCATAGAATGCCCTTCTTACCTTGTCTCTCAGATCGTTCACAGCTTTGTGGAAGTTACTTGTGGCGCTGATGTTTAGGCCAAGGTATGTATAGTTTTTTGTGTGCTCTAGGGCAATAGTGTCTAGATGGAATTTGTATTTGTGGTCCTGGTGACTGGACCTTTTTTGGAACACCATTATTTTGGTCTTACTGAGATTTACTGTCAGGGCCCAGGTCTGACAGAATCTGTGCCGAAGATCTAGGTGCTGCTGTAGGCCCTCCTTGGTTGGTGACAGAAGCACCAGATCATCAGCAAACAGTAGACATTTGACTTCGGATTCTAGTAGGGTGAGGCCGGGTGCTACAGACTTTTCTAGTGCCCGCGCCAATTCGTTGATATAAATGTTGAAGAGGGTGGGGCTTAAGCTGCATCCCTGTCTCACCCCACGACCCTGTGTGAAGACATTTGTGTGTTTTTTGCCAATTTTAACCGCACAGTTGTTGTTTGTATGCATGGATTTTATAATGTCGTATGTTTTACCCCAACACCACTTTCCTTCAGTTTGTATAGCAGACTCTCATGCCAAATTGCAGAATTCGGGGCGGCAGGGTAGCCTAGTGGTTAGAGCGTTGGACTAGTAAGGTTGCAAGTTCAAATCCCCGAGCTGACGAGGTGCAAATCTGTCGTTCTGCCCCTGAACAGGCAGTTAACCCACTGTTCCTAGGCCGTCATTGAAAATAAGAGTTTGTTCTTAACTTACTTGCCTAGTTAAATAAAGGTTAAAAAAAAAATATTGAGTCGAAGGCTTTTTTTTAAATAAACAAAGCATGAGAAGACTTTGCCTTTGTTTTGGTTTGTTTGGTTGTCAATTAATTTGGTAAAAAGCCAATTTGACATTTGCTCAGTACATTGTTTTCATTGAGGAAATGTACGAGTCTGCTGTTAATGATAATGCAAAGGATTTTCCCAAGGTTACTGTTGACGCATATTCCACGGTAGTTATTGGGGTCAAATTTGTCTCCACTTTTGTGGATTGGGGTGATCAGTCCTTGGTTCCAAATATTGGGGAAGATGCCAGAGCTAAGGATGATGATAAAGAGTTTTAGTATAGCCAATTGGAATTTGTTGTCTGTATATTTGATCATTTCATTGAGGATACCATTTTCACCACAGGCCTTTTTGGGTTGAAGGGTTTTTATTTTGTCCTGTAACTCTTTCAAGGTAATTGGAGAATCCAGTGGGTTCTGGTAGTCTTTAATAGTTGATTCTAAGATCTGTATTTGATCATATATATGTTTTTGCTCTTTATTCTTTGTTATAGAGCCAAAAGGATTGGAGAAGTGGTTTACCCATACATCTCCATTTTGGATAGATAATTCTTCGTGTTGTTGTTTGTTTAGTGTTTTACAATTTTCCCAGACGTGGTTAGAGTCTATGGATTCTTCAATTACATTGAGCTGATTTCTGACATGCTGTTCCTTCTTTTTCCGTAGTGTATTTCTGTATTGTTTTAGTGATTCACCATAGTAAAGGCGTAGACTCAGGTTTTTCCGGGTCTCTATGTTTTTGGTTGGACAGGTTTCTCAATTTCTTTCTTAGATTTTTGCGTTCTTCATCAAACCATTTGTCATTGTTGTTCCTTTTCTTCGGTTTTCTATTTGAGATTTTTAGATTTGATAGGGAAGCTGAGAGGTCAAATATACTGTTAAGATTTTCTACTGCCAAGTTTACACCTTCACTATTACAGTGGAACGTTTTACCCAGGAAATTGTCTAAAGGGGATTGAATTTGTTGTTGCCTAATTGTTTTTGGTAGGTTTCCAAACTGCATTCCTTCCATCTATAGCATTTCTTAATGTTACTCAGTTCCTTTGGCTTTGATGCCTCATGATTGAGTATTGCTCTGTTCAAGTAGTCTGTGATTTTGCTGTGGTCTGATAGGGGTGTCAGTGGGCTGACTGTGAACGCTCTGAGAGACTCTGGGTTGAGGTCAGTGATAAAGTAGTCTACAGTACTACTGCCAAGAGATGAGCTATAGGTGTACCTACCATAGGAGCCCCCTCGAAGCCTACCATTGACTATGTACATACCCAGCATGCGACAGAGCTGCAGGAGTTGTGACCCGTTTTTGTTGGTTATGTTGTCATAGTTGTGCCTAGGGGAGCATATGTGGGAGGGAATGCTGTCACCTGCAGGCACGTGTTTGTCCCCCTGTGTGCTGAGGGTGTCAGGTTCTTGTCCGGTTCTGGCATTTAGGTCGCCACAGACTAGTACATGTCCCTGGGCCTGGAAATGATTGATTTCCCCTTCCAGGATGGAGAAGTTGTCTTCATTAAAGTATGGGGATTCTAGTGGGGGGATATAGGTAGCACACAGGAGGACATTTTTCTCTGTTAAGATCATTTCCTTTTGAATTTCTAGCCAAATGTAAAATGTTCCTGTTTTGATTAATTTAATGGAGTGAGTTAGGGCTACTCTATACCAAATTAGCATACCCCCTGAGTCCCTTCCCTGTTTCACACCTGGTAGTTTGGTGGATGGGACTACCAGCTCTCTTTAACCTAGAGGGCAACCAGTGGGTCCATCTCCTCTATACCAGGTTTCTTGCAGGATGACAATGTCTGTATTACCGATTTCTTTGGTGAAGTCCGGGTTCCTGCTCTTTAGGCCAAAGGCAGATGACCTCAGTCCTTGGATATTCCAGGATGATATAGTGAAGGCGTTTTGTTCCATAAAGCGTCCAATGTTGTTGGTCGTGGTTTAGCCTCAGGCCAGTAAGTATGAGCAGAGCCTGCTGAGTATCTGGTACATGCCATTGGCTTGGGCGAGTGAAAGATTGGGCCTGTTTGCCCGCTCACTACCTGGGCGTATGTGTGGCTTCCATGTTGAGGCCCTCTTTGCGGGGGTGGGGTGCATGGGGTGGGCAGGAGTGGCATAGGTCTGATCTGAGGGGGCCTAAATGGGGTGTGGGAATGGTTGACGTGGGGGGGTGTTGATTGGTTGGGGTGGGGATGTGGATGTGTCTGGGGGTGCTGTGGTCTGGATGTAAGTCCTCTTGGCGTGGGTCCTCTATGTGTAGGTCCAGGGGGGGTCCTGCAGGTCTTGGAGGGTGTCTCGCTGGTCTGGGTGGGGTGTCTATTGATCTGTTGCTCCTGTGTGAAGTGTTGGGGATGCGTTTGAGAGCAATGTCCTCTAGAGTTCGGGCAAAGGTGGGCACTGCTGCCTTGTAGAGTTGGACCTGGTCATAGAGGCTGTTCAATTCCAGGGTGGAGTGGTGGGCCAGGAAAACATTTGGTTTTGAGGCACAGTCACGGGAAATACTTGCGTTTACCCGCTGTATTGTGGTAGGGTGAAAGTTATTTCGTGGTAGCAGAGTTGGGGAAAGTAGAAGAAGCCTTTTCAATCATTCCCTTCAGTGCTGTGGCCACCCTTTCCTGCTGTGCTCTCAGGTCGTTTGTCCCTGTGTGTATTATTATGTGGCTGGGTGACCCTAGTTGGTCCTCAGACAGAAGGTCTAGGGCGCGCTGGGTGTTTGGACACCAGAGTTTAGACACACTGTTTTTGGGAAAAATGTTTTTTTCTTCTATATATTTCCCATTTGAGTCCGTAAGTAGTACAATCTGTGTCTTGTGTTTGTCCTCAGTGGGTGTGGGGGGGGGGGGGGGGGGGTGGTTGTCAGAGGGGCTATCAGGGTGGCTGAAAGGGGGATGCTCAGAGGGGGTGAGAGCCGCTGGGCTTGGGGTTCTTCATTTGTCTGTTCTGCTGTGATGTCGACTCTATGGACAGGGTCTGGTGTGGACTGTTCTGCTGTGGTGTCGATACTTTTGTCGGGTGCTGAGGTGGGCTGTTCTGCTGGCTTCTCTGTGGGGGTGGCCACCTCTCTAGTGGGTTGTTCTCTGTCACACGCCACCCCCCTCAACCTCTCCTCCAGCAGTCTGATCCTCTCCTCTAGTGCTCTGTTCTTCTCCTGCTCTTTCTCCTGTTGAAGTTGTCTTACCACTGTCCAGAGTGCAGATATGTCTCTCTCCACCTCCAGCTCTCCGGGTCTGGTTAAGAGAGTGTTGTTGTGCAGGACTGTTGCCTGGGTCTGTGCTGACTGAAGTGTTATCACCTGCTGTTCCAGCTCCACCTGCCTTACCTCCAGCTGGGTGAATTTATCCTTCATTTCAATGAGGGAGTAGTACTCTGTGCTGGGAGGTTGACTGTCCGCTGGGGGTTGCTCGTCTGTGGGGTTACATAATGAAGAGGTCTGGTCTGACCCGCTCAGGGTGGAGGTATCTTTATCAAGGGAGTGCTTCTCCTGCTGGGCTAATTCTTTAATTTGGTGAAAGTCCAGCTGAAACTGTTTGGGGTTACCCTGTACCATTACTGTTCCGGACTTAAAGAGGTTTATATTAGCTGACTCAGAGTCCTCGTTGTCAAGTATCCTGAGTTTCCACCCCTCGTTAACCCACCTTCTCTTAACAAAGGGGTAGTGTGCTAATATAGCACCGTGCCATGCCAGGGGATGGTTTGTGTGGAAGATAAGGTTGCTGATGTTCCCATTTTTGTAATAGTCAGCAAAAAGTGTCTCTTAATTTTCCATAAGGAGCTTCATTTTGTAATCTTTTCTTGCCTTATCATTCTTTACATACACAGGGTACTGTATTTTAATTACCTCTGAACAGCGGGAGGGAGCTTCTAAGGCCTCTCCATTTGGTTGGAGTAGACTGTTTGACTCTCCTGCCATTGTTGGGCTAAAGGGCTTTGACACCTCTCACTTGACACGTCAGTGCTAATTGAAGCTGTATCAAGCTTGGCAGAATTATGTTCGAATTCAGTCCTTATAAAGTAATGTTGTGTATTTTTCTTCTTGGCTTTTGGAAATAGAATATAGTTTCAGACTAAACATTACTCACTCAGTTCCAGGTTGGATGGTGTTTTCAGGTTTCTGTTGTTTTCCAGAGAATTTGCTGTATAGAATAATAATCCTTGGTAGTTGTGAACCTTCCAGGTGATTCCGTAATTCATGTTTTAGGAGACAAAGCTGAACGATGAATTATGCCGATGCTGTCTTATCCTGTGTGTGTCTTTGCTATAAAGGATCTCAGTTGAAATGTGGAAGGGACTGAGAGTCACAGGGTTGTGATAGAGCTCATATAATTAAAAATGGACTTTGTGATAACTAACTCTGACTTGTGAGTGGTTTGCTCTCATGATTTGGTAAATAGAGGAAATTTCCACAACAGCTCATCTGATCGTGACCTCTGCTCTGCCCTCTCTCTCTCTCTCTCTCTCTCTCTCTCTCTCTCTCTCTCTCAGCCCTCCTATCTCAGTCTCTCAGTCCCTCTGTCTCTCTGTCCCGCTCTCCGTTCATCCCTCTCTTCCTCTCTCTCTCTCTCTTTTTCCCTCTCTCTCTCTCTCTCTCTCTTTCTCCCTCTCTCTCTCTCTCTCTCTCTCTCTCTCTCTCTCTCTCTCTCTCTCTCTCTCTCTCCATCTCACTCTCTTTCTCTCTCTCTCTCTCTGCATGCCGGGAGTGTTTGGTGCATGCTGGGAATTGTATGAGCGAAGGAGTGTGTGTGTTGTGTGGAGTTAGATATTCAGAACTTTCTTTCGGTTTTCTATTTCTTGGTTTCTTCTGTGCATGATTAAGGTTATTATTTTTTGTTGTGGTAGAATTAAGTATTTTCCTTTTCGTATCGAAATTACCCTGATTTTGGCGGGAAATTACCCTGATTCTTAAAGAAGAGCGTCTTGTAGATCGTATGGTTGAGCATGGCGTACTTCTTAAAGAAGTGTGTCTTGTAGATCGTATGGTTGAGCATGGTGTACTTCTTAAAGAAGAGTGTCTTGTTGATCGTATGGTTGAGCATGGCGTACTTCTTAAAGAAGTGTGTCTTGTAGATCGTATGGTTGAGCATGGTGTACTTCTTAAAGAAGAGTGTCTTGTAGATCGTATGGTTGAGCATGGTGTACTTCTTAAAGAAGAGTGTCTTGTAGATCGTATGGTTGAGCATGGCGTACTTCTTAAAGAAGAGTGTCTTGTTGATCGTATGGTTGAGCATGGTATAATTCTTAAAGAAGAGTGTCTTGTAGATCGTATGGTTGAGCATGGCGTACTTCTTAAAGAAGAGTGTCTTGTTGATCGTATGGTTGAGCATGGTATAATTCTTAAAGAAGAGTGTCTTGTTGATCGTATGGTTGAGCATGGTGTACTTCTTAAAGGAATGTTTATTCAAGTTACGCCGCTTTTTTCTTCGTCAACAAGGGTAACGATTTCAAATGTACCGCCGTTTATTCCAAATGAGCTATTGGAGCGCGAGTTATTGCGCTTTGGGAAGTTCGCCAGTTCAATTAAGGTTGTCCTGTTGGGTTGCAAACACCCGGCGTTGAAACAGGTTGGTCATTTCGGCGACAGGTGTTTATGTTTTTGGACTCACCAGAGCAGACTTTAGAGTTATCGTTTAAAATCAAGTATGACAATAGACTGTATATGGCTTATGCTAGTACAGGTAGTCAACTGTGTTTTGAGTGTGGGGATATTGGTCATAAGCGACATGCTTGCTCGAAAATGGAGAAGGCCGAGAGAGGGGCACAGGTGGTCATCGTAACGCCTGGGCCCACTGATGTAGGGAGAGGTGGGCCGACAGCGGTAGAGCAGCCAAAAGCACCTGAGGAACAAGTTATCCGTGTTGAGGGCACGGAGTTGCAACTTGTATTAGAGGGAAATGTTATGCAGCAGAAATATATTGTTGTAGAAGGTAAGGATGTATCTGAAGAGCCAGTTCATCAGACTGGTGAGCAGGTGCCCAGTACAAGTGCTGGGGTAAAGGAGGGGGTTCATGTGGAGCTAGGTTCCCAGGTAGTGGAGGAGATGCCCACCATGAGTAATGGGGTACAGGAGGGGGTTCATGTGGAGCTAGGCTCCCAGGGAGTGGAGGAGATGCCCACTACGAGTAATGAGGTACAGGAGGGTTTTCATGTGGAGCTAATCTCCCAGGTAGTGGAGGAGATACCCACTACGAGTAATGAGGTTCAGGTGGGGCTAGTCTCCCAGGTAGTGGAGGAGATGCCCACTACGAGTAATGAGGTTCAGGTGAGGCTAGTCTCCCAGGTAGTGGAGGAGATGCCCACTACAAGTGATGAGGTTCAGGTGGGGCTAGTCTCCCAGGTAGTGGAGGAGATGCCCACTACGAGTAATGAGGTTCAGGTGGGGCTAGTCTCCCAGGTAGTGGAGGAGATGCCCACTACGAGTAATGAGGTTCAGGTGGGGCTAGTCTCCCAGGTAGTGGAGGAGATGCCCACTACGAGTAATGAGGTTCAGGTGGGGCTAGTCTCCCAGGTAGTGGAGGAGATGCCCACTACGAGTAATGAGGTTCAGGTGGGGCTAGTCTCCCAGGTAGTGGAGGAGATGCCCACTACGAGTAATGAGGTTCAGGTGGGGCTAGTCTCCCAGGTAGTGGAGGAGATGCCTGGTACGAGTGATGGGGTGCAAGTGGGGAGTGTTGAAAGGGAGTTGGCAGAGGGGAGTCAGTTGTCTGGGGCCTCAGCTGAGGAGGATCAGGAGAAGGATATTTTTTTTGATATGATAGCAGCTGGTGACGACTCAATTTACGATCTAGAGAAGGTAAATGTGTTTCTGGATCAGGCTTTTGGGAAATCTGTCAAATTGGCAGATTATTTTGATGTTGATAAGTTTGTGAGGTCAGCTGTGATGTTACAGAAGACGGTGGGGTTAGACCAATTGACTGAGAAGAAGCGGTTTCGCTTGAGGAAATGTGTTACTGCTGTTGCAGCAGCAAAAGGTGGTGGGAAACGTGGTCAGGTTAATAAGAGAAGATTAAAATAATGATGATGAAAATGCTTCATAGGGTGTCTTTTTTCTCGTTGGTTTCTCTGTGGTTTCTTCTGCTTTTCTTTTCTATTTTCTACATGGGGGTACTAAGGGTAGGTTCTCTCAATATTAATGGGTGAAGGGACAGAAATAAGAGGGCTTGGGTATTAGAAGTAAAAAAAACAGAAAAGGCTTAATGTAGTTTTCCTATAGGAGACACATAGATATGTGGAAAATGAGGTTGACTGGGGTATGTGGTGGGAGGGGCAGCATATACTCAGTCATGGTACTAATTTCAGTGCTGGGGTCTCAATATTGTTTTCCTCAGGTTTAGGGGTGACTATGGTATCTACAACAGAGATAGTCAAGGGTCGGTCGGGTTTTATTGGTCAAGGTGGATGTTTTTTTTTTATTGTTTTTTTTTATGTTTCTGCTCCTAATGAGTGTACAGATGTACAGATGTATTTGATCAAATAAAGGAAACCTTAAGACAGTGTGACCGAGAGGGGTGGATGGTTTTAGAGGGTGACTGGAACTGGACAGTGGATTTTACTGTTGACCGCACTGCTGAAGAACCTCACCTGCGGTCAGCCACTTGCCTGTCTGGCCTATTAACTGAGTTTGAGCTTTCTGATGTATGGAGAGTAAGGAATGCGAAAGTTAGGCAGTACACATGGCTAAAAGTTAATGTCGTGTCAGTGCATCAAGGTTAGACAGGTTGTATGTATCTGAGCAATACTGTAGTAGGGTTGGAAGGTGTGACATTACTCCTGTGGGTTTCTCTGATCATCATATTGTACTGTTGATATTCACTTGTCCTGTCCACGAAGGTCATCACCTTACTGGTATTTTAATGTTACATTGTTACATGATGTCATGTTTTGTGAAAGGTTTGTGTTGTTTTGGGGAAAATGGAGGGTTACAAAGGGGAATTTTGAGTCCTTGAGACAACGGTGGGAGGTTGGGAAGGCCCACATACGAGTATTTTGTCAACAGTATACTGCTCTGTCTCAAATTGAAGACTATCAAGGCCCTTGAACAGGACATCAAGTCTATTGAATTGAAGCTGCTCACTCAGAACGACCCTGGACTAGTCATGAACTTACCGGACAAGAGACATGAACTGAGGTCGTTTCTGCATGAAAGAGTGAAGGGTGCCTTGATTAAGTCTCGTTTCGCTTCCCTCAAGGATATGGATGCTCCTAGCGCTTTTTAAAAAACCTTCATCTCCCTGATGGGAAGGTGACCACGGATGACAGTGAAATGCGTCAACATGCCGTGGATTTCTACTCGGCTCTCTATAAGGCGGAGGATTGTGACTCTATGTACTGAACAGTTGTTACACAGTCTTCCTCAATTGGGACCTGAGCAGAAAGTCACATTGGACTCTGACATTACACTGCAAGAGCTGTCCACAGCAGTTATGCAGCTCTCAACAGGCCGAGCCCCTGGCATCGATGGTTTACCATCTGAGTTTTATAAGCACTTTTGGGGGTCTATTGGAGAGGATTTTTATGAAGTGGTGTGTGAATCTTTTCATGAGGGTTCTCTTCCTGTATCCTGTCAACGTGCGGTGCTTTCACTGTTGCCAAAAAAGGGGGATTTGGCTCTCATAAAACATTGGAGACCTGTTGCTTTGCTGTGCGCTGAATACAAAATTGTTTCTAAATGTCTCATACAGGTTGAAAGAGTATCTGGGATTGTTGGTCCACAAGGACCAGTCCTACTGTGTACCTGATCGCTCTATGGTTGACAACTTGTTTCTGATAAGAGATGTTTTAGACATTTGTAAACTGTCTGATGTAAATGTGGGTTTACTTTCTTTGGATCAGGAGAAGGCTTTTGATCGTGTGGACCACCAGTACTTGTTTAAAACAATGAAAGCCTTTGGGTTTGGGGATGTTTTTTTGTCTTGGATGAATTTACTGTATGCTGGGGCCTCGTGTATGGTGAAGGTGGGGGGTGGTTTGAGTTGGGGCATCAGGCAGGGATGCCCAATTTCAGGGCAGTTAAATAGTCTGGCGATTGAACCAATGCTTTGTTTTTTAAGAGCGAAGCTTACTGGTTTCTCTGTGCCAGGTGTAATGAAGGGTCCCGCGATAGCACTGTCTGCGTATGCAGATGACGTGATAGTTTTTATTACAGGGGGTGAGGATGTTAAGGTTCTCTCAAACGCTTTAAAGGTGTATGAGGGGGCCTCCTCAGCTAGAGTTAATTGGGGAAAGAGTGAAGCGCTGTGGGCAGGTCAGCTTCAAACGGGGTCCGCTCCACGGTTACCAGGGGGGCTTCAGACGGGGTCCGCTCCACGGTTACCAGGGGGGCTTCAGTGGGGCAGAGATGGGATGAAGACTTTGGTTTTTTTTCTAGGCTCTGATGTCTTTCAGAAAAATAACTGGGAGGGTGTATTGGAGAAAGTGTTTGCCAGACTGTCAAGATGGAAATGGGTGCTGCCCCAGCTGTCTTATAGGGGAAGGGTCCTGGTAGCTAATAATCTTGCTGCCTCTACCCTGTGGCACAGACTAATGATTTTGCCACCTCCAAAGGATCTGATACAAGAGCTTCAGAGGACCCTTGTTAATTTATTCTGGTCTGGACAACACTGGATTATAGCTGCAGCCCTGTACCTGCTACTGCAAGAGGGTGGGCAAGTCCTGGTGGACATTTCCTCTAGAATCATGGCTTTCCGGCGGCAAGCAGCCCAGAGATTGTTGTACAGAGACGGTTCTAGCTGGGTCGAAACAGCCTTCCTCTTAAAGCTGGAGCGGGGTGATTTGCCTGGCCTGACTCCATTTTATGAGTCTGTTATGCAGGCTTGGAGAGTCCCGTAAGGCCTGCACGCCACCAGGGATGTGGCTTTTTGAAAAGCCTCTTTTTCACAACACTGCCATCCAGTCCCGTGTTTTGGGTTCAGCTAGCCTTCGTTCATGCCTGTTAGGCGTGGGGTGTACCAAGCTGGGTCATCTGATGCGGAGCAGGAGCAGATCGTTGGAGGAGCTGGGAGAAAGAGCGGGGATCCGACCATCTCGCCTACTGAGGAAGGTTGCTGAGGTCTGCAACTCCTTGCCAGTGCTTCATCTGCAGTATGTGACTGATACTTCCAATTCTGATTGGTGGAAGGAGGGTCTGGATTATGTGTTCCCTGCACTGATTGTTAGTGCTGCGATGGGGGCATTCGAGGACGACGTGGGGATGCTGCTTTCCTTCGATACCCCGGAGCTGGGGGAGTTCAAGGAGGTGGGAAAGAAGGCCATGTACAGAATATGTGTAAAGGTGTCCCATGCCTCTTCCCTGGAAGGGGTCAAATCGACGAGGTGGGCAGGTGTGTTTGGTCCAGGTGCCTCTCCAAAAGGCTGTTGGCGATCATTATACAAACTGCCTATTGGTAAGAGGACAGCTGACCTCCAATGGAGGATAATACATGGAGCTATAGCCACCAACATGCATCTGGTACACCTGGACCCTGCTGTTGGGGAGGAGTGTCCATTCTGTGCTGAGTCTGAAACTCTGGCACATCTGTTTTTACTGTGTCCCAGGTTGGTCGGGATGATTGACCTGATCACTGATTGGTTCTCAACGTTGGGAGAGGTTTTCTCTTCCCAACTGTATGTATTTGGGCCAAAGTACAGGTTCAGTCAAAAGGGTGTAGTTGTGTTGCTTAATTTTGTGTTACGGGCAGCAAAATTAGCGATATGGAAGACCCGAAAGAACAGTATTCGGGGACAGGTGTCTGTGGATGTGGTGGGAATGCTGGAGGGAATGTTGGCAGCGAGACTAAGAGTTGAGTTTGCCTATTATAAATTTGTCAACAATATTGATCTGTTTTTGAGTATATGGGGTATTCAGAGGCTGTTGTGTTTAGTTACTGTGGAGGAGGAATTGGTGTTGTGTTTTTAATTGATGTGTAACTGGTGTTTTGTATGAGTATTTATTGTGTGGTGGGCCCCCAGACCCAATAAAGATTATTTAAAACTCAAAACTCTCTCTCTCTCTCCCTCTCTCTCTCAGTCCCTCTCTCCGTCCAATGTCGCCATGGTAACAGTGCTGAGTGCACCCTCTCTACACTCCCCCTTTCTCGCTCGTCTTATTCAGACCAGATCTGTTATTTCCAGCTCTATATTCAGATGCACCATTTGTATTCTATTCTATGTTATACTGGTATGAGAGAGGACTTGATAGTTTTTAGTGTTTTAGTTTTCTGTTATTTGTGTTTTTACAACGTGACTTTATAGCGTGACCTATCAATAGTCTGAACTTTCTGAGATGATAACAGTTTTTAGATAAACAGGCCTCATAACTGCACAGCTATAAACGACTAATGTTATCATTCTCCTTCTTCTTCTTGTCTTTCTTTGGCAGTAGCCCAACTACCATGTCCTCCTCAGTGACTGCTTCCTGTGAATAAGAGGACCAGAGCGAGAGCGTCCAATCACAATCAAGAGCTTCCACCAGCACATCTTTCCAGTGAGAGAGAGAGAAAGAGATAGAGGCCAAAGAGAGAGAGAGAGAAACGAGTGCAGGAAGGAGAGGGGGAGAGAGTGAGAACAGTCGATGGATGCTGTCCGGATTGAGGGGACAGCGCATTCTTCATTAACGAGGAAAAGAAAGATTTCAAAATGGAGTCGAAGGATAGAAACTCGGCGGCAGGTAAGTCTTACTTCAGCTGATGTAAATGTATACCTTGGTAACGCAATGGGGTCCCACTTTACATCAAGTGGCACTATAATCAATGTATTTACGTGGTTATTACATAGGCAGGTACAGTGTAATTACATTGCAGGTACACATTGTTAATAGTATTTACAACTCTTATACCCGAGTGCGCTTTACACAATTTCAAAGATTTGCAAATGAAGTCACAATGGAGGTAAATGTGTAATCTAGAACAGCAGGTATGGCCTAGGGTGAGATGAAGCCAAATGAAATGAAACTGTTCAGATGTTATCGCAGGTGTAGTGAAATGCTTATGTCCCTAGCTCCAACAGTGTAGTAATACCTAACAATACGAAACAATACAGGCAAATACCATAAATGTAAAGAAAGGAATGAAGAAATATGGGAATATTAGAACGAGCAATGTCAGAGTCCGGAATATAAATCTATATGTATATGATGGTGTGTATAGACATTATGGACAGTATATGAATAGAAAAGGTGTGTACAGCAGTAGTTGTATAGGATGAGCCATGACTAGAATACAGTATATACATATGAAGTGGGTAAAACAGAATGTAAACAGGATTAAGGTGACCAGTGTTCCATGACTCTGTACACAGGGCAGCAGCCTCTAAGGTGCAGGGTAGAGTACCGGGTGGTAGCAGGCCAGTAAGAGTGACTAAGTTCAGGGCAGGGTGCTGGGCAGAGGCCTACGTAAGCATCATGTAAAGGCACAGGTTTTAGCACCACTTCATATACAATGGGACCAGAGGGGTATGGTGGTGGTGGAGGTAAGAAGAGGATAGGAACACTTATACTGTATAGGATTGATTGTTTAAGCCTAAATGGTTGGTTGATTGATTGATTGATTTTCGACAATGAACGCAGAATGCACTGTTGAGCTTTGTTCCTGTATGTGCTGATGTTGCTGCTGTGTTCCTGCGCTCTGATTATGTATATTGTGCGTGCGTGCGTCCGTGTGTTCTGTCTCATCGAGTGTGTTGTGTATTCTGCGCTAGCCCTGTCTATGCTGATTATGTGGGGGAGAGAGTGGTGTCATGGTCATATATATGGAGCACATTGAGGTTCTCAGTGTAATTTGTTGTGTTCACCATCAATTCCTTCCCGTTAAGACGAGTCAGCAGTGTCGTCCAACCAAGGACACCTCATATAACCACTTATACACCTCATCTCTCTGCCTCTCTCTCTCTCTCTCTGCATCTCTCTCTCTGTATCTCTCTCTGCCTCTTTCTCGCTCTCTTGCTCTCTGCCACTTTCTCTCTCTCTGCATCTCTCTCTGCCTCGTTCTCTCTCTGCATCTCTCTCTGCCTATTTCTCTCTCTCTTTATCTCTTTCTGCCTCTTTCTCTCTCTCTGCATCTCTTTCTGCCTCTTTCTCTTTCTCTCTGCATCTCTCTCTGCCTCTTTCTCTCTCTCTCTCTCTCTCTCTCTCTCTCTCTTTCTCTCTCTCTCTCTTTCTCTTTCTCTCTCCTCTTTCTCTCATTCTCTCTCTTTCTCTCTCTGCCTCGTTCTCTCTCTCTCTTTCTCTCTCTGCCTCTTTCTCTCTCTCTCTCTCTCTCTCTGCATCTCTCTCTGCCTCTGTCTCTCTCTGCATCTCTCTCTGCCTCTGTCTCTCTCCTCCCTCTCCCTCATCTCTCCCCTTTCTCCCTCTTTCTATCTCATCTGTTGATCTCTTGTCTCTACTGCACTTCTCACTTTTCTTCATCCTTGTCCCTCTACTTCTCATCCCTCCCCTCCCTCTCTCTCCTCCTTCTCCTCTGCCCTCCTCTCTAGGGATGGTTTGTGAGAAGGGGATCCAGATCCTCCTCACCACCGTGGGGGCCTTTGCAGCCTTCTGCCTGATGACGGTTTCTATAGGGACGGACTACTGGCTGTACTCTCGTGCCTCCATCTGCAACAGCACCCGCAACCACTCGGACGACCCCCACAACAAGGACAAGAAGGACCCCGGTGCCCTCACCCACTCTGGCCTCTGGAGGATCTGCTGCCTGGAAGGTAGGCTACTTAAATGCTACTGACACACCATCTTGGATATGTGGTTGGAGTGGGAGAGGATGGATAGAGGGTAGATGGAAGTGTTTGTGTGTGTGTGTGTGTGTGTGTGTGTGTGTGTGTGTGTGTGTGTGTGTGTGTGTGTGTGTGATGTTGGAGGGGATGAGTTAGGACTGGTTCCATTTGAGCCTTTTGTCCTAATGTCCATTCTAGATTTAAAGGTACACGATGCAGAAATCACTCTGTCATTTCCTGGTTGCTAAAATTCTAATAGTTCGCCTAATTTCAGTTTGACAAAACAAGCAGGTACAGTGTAGAGAATCATTGTACCATCTAATCCCCTGTGAAATATATTTTCCATAACCAAAAATATTGTATTTTCAGCTGTTTGAAGCTGGGGTACAAATCAAATGTAAAAGACAAAAACAAAACTTAAGAATGGGAAGCATATAAATAGTTCATATAGAACAGATATACCACTTCTTACTTTACTGACTTTATTGTCCCCATGGGGAGATTTTGTTGCAGTGTCATGTACATGTTTAAAGTGGAGTTTAATTACAAAACAAATTGACAATACAACTTTCATAACAGTTCCATACCGATAAAAAGAGACTAGCCTGCTGGCCTTTCTGGGTTGATAGGAACATTAGCCAAAGCTATTTAGGAGGGATGTCACACCTGGCACAAGTTATTGTCTAGTTCTGTTTTTCCTGCCGAGGGGTGCCCTATACCTGCGCCAGAGGGGAGTGATACAAAGTCTGGGTACAGGGCGTGTCTTGGGTCTAAAATTATTTAAAACTTGCTTTCAATGAGAATGATAGATCTATAACTCACATTTCTATGCGAATTTGGTTGGGTCACCCAAAAAGTGACATATTTAAGTTTCTATGAGATTAGATACTATAAATACTATGTATAATATATTGAATGTAATAGTTGGTTATATTGGTAATAGTTGGTAATAGCTGGTTATAGTTGGTAATAGTTGGTAATAGCTGGTGTCATGACGTTGGCCTCTTTGGGTATAGCAACCCCCTCTCCCTGCCTCCCCCTTGCCTCCTTCAACTAGGATGCTGTGGTCAGAGAGACGTCGTAAATTCCTGAGGATCTCCTCATGGACACACAGTATAAGAGGCAGGGTAAATTTTCATAGAGGACAAAGGAATTCCTTCCACCTCACAGAACTTAAGGTACGAACAAATTTCATGTTCCCGGAGAAAGTATAAAAGATCGGTCCGTTTGTCACATCTTGGGGAAGCTCATGGGAGATGGTGTGGCCACATTACCATAAAGCTGTTTATATAATAGCCCCCCTTGTAGTGTAAGATGAATAAGTGAGTATGATACTGTTTGTATAATTGTGTAATATGATTTTGGACTGTTTAATGAAGAAAAATACAATTCCCTTTTGCTTTGAACTAAATCAGAGGACCGCCCCTGAGCCCAGTTAGGGTCAGGCCTCCTGGGACAGCCCTTTTTCGGCCCTTCCGAATAAAACCCCCACTCAGGTTTTCGATCAGCAGACGGAGCTTACCTCAATTACAAGATGGCTAAAGGTTGCAGACCATGTTTTTCTCCATTAGGGGAGACAAAGGTTGTAGACCATTGCTGAATATTTTAACCATACCACGTGGTTAAACTCTTAGACTATCGATACCGACTAAGAATAAGAACAAGTCTTTGATAATAATTACTAGTCTGCAGCTAGGAATTCGGTATCATTGAATGCTAAGAACGACAACCGCCGAAACATCCATTCTATAATAAAACGAATGAATGTCACTCTGAACTATCCGCTACAACCACAACAGAGAGAGAGGGGGAGAGAGACGGAGAATTCTACAAAATAAATGAACTTTTCACCAGCGATCCAGACGACACACTGAGCGTAAATATATATATTGATTGCAATTGTTCCCGAATGAGTGAGCGTTCATGTGCAAAGGATAAGCATTTAAATTGTTATAATTATCACTTTGTAGTGACTTCTTAGTCGACCCCCACTTCCCCTTTTGTCTAAACAAGCCGCGATGCCGGTTTAGCCCACTAGGGCACATTCTCCTATCATTTCTTGTAACCCCATTTACCTTGTTTGTTTGTTTGTTTTTGCATTTCTGTGAATTACTTAGTTAGTAATAAATAAATGATTTAAGACAATTGATGTATAGTGACTCATAGTGAAGACTGGGTTCGTGCAGATAACCAACAATTTACGACGTTTGGAATGAGACTAACGTGAGGTAAAGTAAATAATTCATTAATCAGAAGACTATGGATCAGATATGAAAATATCTGAAATGTTATATTAGGAAATTATAACCTTGTAATCTGAATATTTTTCCTTGGTGCCCCGACTTCCTAGTTAATTAGTTGGTGCCCCGACTTCCTAGTTAATTACTAATTACAGAGAATCTTTGATAAAAAAATAAGTCTTCAGTTAATGATAGTAAAGACACGACACTGGTAATAGTTGGTAATAGCTGGTAATAGCTGGTAATAGTTGGTAGCAGCTGGTAATAGTTGGTAATATAGGTAATAGTTGGTAATAGTTGGTAATAGTTGGTAATAGCTGGTATGATCAAAGTAAGAACTGTGGCCATTTTGGATCTGATGCAATTCCAGTGCAGACCTGGGACTGAATGGAATGGAGGGTCCATTACAGGGAAGCTCAGAGTTGATGTTGTGCAGTTGTTTAGTGTCAGATGAGAGTGAATGGATGGTATGGTTACCATATGTTTCAGTGGAATTATGTAGTCAGCGGTGCTGCCGTAAAGACCATCACTCAGCAATGCACATGCTGAGTTTATGAGCTCCTTGGAAGATCTGGAACTTGGAAATGCTGGAAGAGGAAACCCTTTCCTAGACTTTCCCAGTGGACGTTTCTGTTGAATGATTTCCAAGGAGCATCAAATCAATTGTTATTGGTCACATACACGTGTTTAGCAGATGTTATTGCGGGTGTAGTGAAATGCTTGTGCTTCTAGTTCCTACAATGCAGCAGTATCTTACAAGTAATATCGAATAATTTCGCAACATATACCTGTAACCCTCTCACCAGGCTCGAATTTGACTCACGATATTACCTTACATAGAATATCTCAACAGCATGGGATGTTAGGAGAGAAGGACATCTCCAATAAGAATCCCTGTTGTAAACTATCTAGGGTGATGCCAACTAGGGTATTAACTTCAGATGGAATGATTATAGGTTTCTGTTATTGTATAAGGATATACTTTCCCATGCATTATATTAAATTGAAACAGTAAAGGACTCCACCAAGGCAACATACATAAGGTTCAAGACGTGTATTATTACATTTTCAATGCACCACATCGAAATACATAAAAGTAATAATCCCCAATGAGTCGTGCACAATGCATGTCCAAATTATTTCAAGCTTTCTTAACTCGTTGGCGCGCGTTGGAGCTCAACAACAACAAAAATGATGACACACTTAAAGTCCAGAAGCACCCCACCGTTGTGGTTACTCACTACTCGTAGGTATTCCCTCTGCGAAGTATGGCAGTTCTGTGAAGGTTTCCTCACAAGATCCACGGCAAGCACCGCTATCAATGCAGACAGTACTCTTTAGCAGTAACCGATATTTTTTTTTATTTTTTTTTTATTTCACCTTTATTTAACCAGGTAGGCTAGTTGAGAACAAGTTCTCATTTGCAACTGCGACCTGGCCAAGATAAGGCATAGCAGTGTGAACAGACAACACAGAGTTACACATGGAGTAAACAATTAACAAGTCAATAACACAGTAGAAAAAAGGGGAGTCTATATATACATTGTGTGCAAAAGGCATGAGAAGGTAGGCAAATAATTACAATTATGCAGATTAACACTGGAGTGATAAAAGATCAGATGGTTATGTAAAGGTAGAGATAGAGATATTGGTGTGCAAAAGAGCAGAAAAATAAATAAATAAAAACAGTATGGGGATGAGGTAGGTGAAAATGGGTGGGCTATTTACCAATAGACTATGTACAGCTGCAGCGATCGGTTAGCTGCTCAGATAGCAGATGTTTGAAGTTGGTGAGGGAGATAAAAGTCTCCAACTTCAGCGATTTTTGCAATTCGTTCCAATCACAGGCAGCAGAGAACTGGAACGAAAGGCGGCCAAATGAGGTGTTGGCTTTAGGGATGATCAGTGAGATACACCTGCTGGAGCGCGTGCTACGGATGGGTGTTGCCATCGTAACCAGTGAACTGAGATAAGGCGGAGCTTTACCTAGCATGGACTTGTAGATGACCTGGAGCCAGTGGGTCTGGCGACGAATATGTAGCGAGGGCCAGCCGACTAGAGCATACAAGTCGCAGTGGTGGGTGGTATAAGGTGCTTTAGTGACAAAACGGATGGCACTGTGATAAACTGCATCCAGTTTGCTGAGTAGAGTGTTGGAAGCAATTTTGTAGATGACATCGCCGAAGTCGAGGATCGGTAGGATAGTCAGTTTTACTAGGGTAAGTTTGGCGGCGTGAGTGAAGGAGGCTTTGTTGCGGAATAGAAAGCCGACTCTTGATTTGATTTTCGATTGGAGATGTTTGATATGGGTCTGGAAGGAGAGTTTAGAGTCTAGCCAGACACCTAGGTACTTATAGATGTCCACATATTCAAGGTCGGAACCATCCAGGGTGGTGATGCTGGTCAGGCGTGCGGGTGCAGGCAGCGAACGGTTGAAAAGCATGCATTTGGTTTTACTAGCGTTTAAGAGCAGTTGGAGGCCACGGAAGGAGTGCTGTATGGCATTGAAGCTCGTTTGGAGGTTAGATAGCACAGTGTCCAAGGACGGGCCGGAAGTATATAGAATGGTGTCGTCTGCGTAGAGGTGGATCAGGGAATCGCCCGCAGCATGAGAAACATCATTGATATATACAGAGAAAAGAGTCGGCCCGAGAATTGAACCCTGTGGCACCCCCATAGAGACTGCCAGAGGACCGGACAGCATGCCCTCCGATTTGACACACTGAACTCTGTCTGCAAAGTAATTGGTGAACCAGGCAAGGCAGTCATCCGAAAAACCGAGGCTACTGAGTCTGCCGATAAGAATACGGTGATTGACAGAGTCGAAAGCCTTGGCAAGGTCTATGAAGACGGCTGCACAGTACTGTCTTTTATCGATGGCGGTTATGATATCGTTTAGTACCTTGAGCGTGGCTGAGGTACACCCGTGACCGGCTCGGAAACCAGATTGCACAGCGGAGAAGGTACGGTGGGATTCAAGATGTGATCTGTTTGTTGACTTGGCTTTCGAAGACCTTAGATAGGCAGGGCAGGATGGATATTGGTCTGTAACAGTTTGGGTCCAGGGTGTCGCCCCCTTTGAAGAGGGGGATGACTGCGGCAGCTTTCCAATCCTTGGGGATCTCAGACGATATGAAAGAGAGGTTGAACAGGCTGGTAATAGGGGTTGCGACAATGGCGGCGGATAGTTTCAGGAATAGAGGGTCCAGATTGTCAAGCCCAGCTGATTTGTACGGGTCCAGGTTTTGCAGCTCTTTCAGAACATCTGCTATCTGGATTTGGGTAAAGGAGAACCTGGAGAGGCTTGGGCGAGTAGCTGCGGGGGGGGGGGGAGCTGTTGGACGAGGTTGGAGTAGCCAGGCGGAAGGCATGGCCAGCCGTTGAGAAATGCTTGTTGAAGTTTTCGATAATCATGGATTTATCGGTGGTGACCGTGTTACCTAGCCTCAGTGCAGTGGGCAGCTGGGAGGAGGTGCTCTTGTTCTCCATGGACTTCACAGTGTCCCAGAACTTTTTGGAGTTGGAGCTACAGGATGCAAACTTCTGCCTGAAGAAGTTGGCTTTAGCTTTCCTGACTGACTGTGTGTATTGGTTCCTGACTTCCCTGAACAGTTGCATATCGCGGGGACTGTTCGATGTTAGTGCAGTCCGCCACAGGATGTTTTTGTGCTGGTCGAGGGCAGTCAGGTCTGGAGTGAACCAGGGGCTATATCTGTTCTTAGTTCTGCATTTTTTGAACGGAGCATGCTTATCTAAAATGGTGAGGAAGTTACTTTTAAAGAAAGACCAGGCATCCTCAACTGACGGGATGAGGTCAATGTCCTTCCAGGATACCCGGGCCAGGTCGATTAGAAAGGCCTGCTCACAGAAGTGTTTTAGGGAGCGTTTGACAGTGATGAGGGGTGGTCGTTTGACTGCGGCTCCATAGCGGATACAGGCAATGAGGCAGTGATCGCTGAGATCCTGGTTGAAGACAGCGGAGGTGTATTTGGAGGGCCAGTTGGTCAGGATGACGTCTATGAGGGTGCCCTTGTTTACAGAGTTAGGGTTGTACCTGGTGGGTTCCTTGATGATTTGAGTGAGATTGAGGGCATCTAGCTTAGATTGTAGGACTGCCGGGGTGTTAAGCATATCCCAGTTTAGGTCACCTAACAGAACAAACTCTGAAGCTAGATGGGGGGCGATCAATTCACAAATGGTGTCCAGGGCACAGCTGGGAGCTGAGGGGGGTCGGTAGCAGGCGGCAACAGTGAGAGACTTATTTCTGGAGAGAGTAATTTTCAAAATTAGTAGTTCGAACTGTTTGGGTATGGACCTGGAAAGTATGACATTACTTTGCAGGCTATCTCTGCAGTAGACTGCAACTCCTCCTCCTTTGGCAGTTCTATCTTGACGGAAGATGTTATAGTTGGGTATGGAAATCTCTGAATTTTTGGTGGCCTTCCTGAGCCAGGATTCAGACACGGCAAGGACATCAGGGTTAGCAGAGTGTGCTAGAGCAGTGAGTAAGACAAACTTAGGGAGGAGGCTTCTGATGTTGACATGCATGAAACCAAGGCTTTTTCGATCACAGAAGTCAACAAATGAGGGTGCCTGGGGACATGCAGGGCCTGGGTTTACCTCCACATCACCCGCGGAACAGAGAAGGAGTAGTATGAGGGTGCGGCTGAAGGCTATCAAAACTGGTCGCCTAGGGCGTTGGGGACAGAGAATAAGAGGAGCAGGTTTCTGGGCATGGTAGAATATATTTAGGGCATAATGCGCAAACAGGGGTATGGTGGGGTGCGGGTACAGCGGAGGTAAGCCCAGGCACTGGGTGATGATGAGAGAGGTTGTATCTCTGGACATGCTGGTTGTAATGGGTGAGGTCACCGCATGTGTGGGGGGTGGGACAAAGGAGGTAACAGGGGTATAAAGAGTGGAACTAGGGGCTCCATTGTAAACTAAAACAATGATAACTAACCTGCACAACAGTATACAAGGCATATTGACATTTGAGAAAGACATACAGCGAGGCATACAGTAATCACAGGTGTTGAATTGGGAGAGCTAGCTAAAACAGTAGGTGAGACAACAGCTAATCAGCTAGCACAACAACAGCAGGTAGAATGGCGATTGATTAGGCAGAGAGGGTCGGATTAACTACACACAGAGCCTAAGTGCGGCTGGGGCCGACAGATAAAACATAAACAAGCAGAATGGATTACCGTGATTAATGGACAGTCCAGCATGCATCAGCTATGTAGCCAAGTGATCAGTGTCCAAGGGGCAGCGGTGGATGGGGCAGGGAAGCTGGACTGGCGAGTGTTATCCAGGTTAGAAAACTAACAATGACCAAATAGCTTGTAGCCAGTTAGCTGGTTAGCTTCTGGAGGTTCTTGAGTGTGTTCTAGAAATGTAAAGATAATAGCGGTTCCGTATCACATTGGGTGAGGCAGGTTACCGGAAGGTATAAACAAATTAAAAATCGAAAAGGGATAGAAAGTAAATATGGGTTCAGTGAGTGTTTGGGACGCGGCGATTCAGACGGTTAGCAGGCCTGTGCTAACAAGCTAACAGTTAGTAGACGGTGCTAAACACGGTAGCAGTTAGCGGACCGGGCTAAACAAGCTAGCAGTTAGCAGGCCGAATTTGCAAGCAAGGAGATAGCAAGGGCTAGAGAGTTAGCCTTTGGGGACGTCGCGATGGGGGGTATCTGTTTATTCCTCTTCATGCAGTGACATCGATGGACCGGTCGTGGGTCTGGATATTGTAGCCCAGGAGCTCAAAATGTTCCGTTTGCGATGGGAATCCGGGGATGAAAAATAAAATAAAATAATAAATAGGTCCGTTATGCTCTGGTTAGAGTCGCGTTGTTCGAACTGGCGAGAGCTTTCCGAGCTAAAGGTTAGCTGATGACCGGTTAGCTGAAGACCGCTAGCAATGTTTTGCTGAAGCTGGTAGTTCGTTGGCTAGCTTCAGTTGAGGGGTTCCAAGGTCCGAAGTAAATATAAATACTTTAGGAAAAATAGCTACGTTGGGTGAGGCGGGTTGCAGGAGAGTATTTAGAAGAAGTTGAGGTTCAGCAAAAAGTTTTAAAGATATGTGAAGAAAAAAAAAACGAAAACAAACGATATATACAAGGGACACAACACGACAATACGTCCTACTGCTACGCCATCTTGGATCCTATGGGAACATGAACTCGTTAATCTTTCCCAAGCAATTCTCTCTGTGTCACATGATGCTAGGCTAACCTCAAGGCTGTCAAATACCTCCACAATGAGAAGGTCGCGTCAGTCTTTTCTAAGTCTTTCTTAACAAAATTATAACAACTCTCTGATAAAATAAAATCCGAATGTCCCTTCAAAACTCAGTAGGTATGGGTTTTGTTCTATCTATTGTTCTATTGTTATATTATGTTCTATTATCGTCTTCTGTTATAATTCTTCTTCACCAACGGTCATGATGTAACGTCCATCCTTTTCTCAACGCCTCTCTCCCTCTTTTTTTCCCACAGGCCTCCCGTTGTTAAGCCACAGCTTAACAAGCGACCTTATTGGTCAAAACTTAAACTTAAAATTAAACCAACCTATTCACTTATACATTAAAGAAATATTTCTTCTAAAGAAATGCATTAACAACATTACAATTCGGGAGCAATTCAATCACCTTTTAAATCTAATACCAATTAATTATAACAAATTAACTTAATCCCAATACACAGAAACCTAAGTAAAGGAATGGAATTAAGAATATATAAATATATGAACGAGCAATGTCAGAGTAGCATAGACTAACATACAGTAGAATAGTATAGAATACAGTATATACACTACCGTTCAAAAGTTTGGGGTAACTTAGAACTGTCCTTGTTTTTGAAAGATTTCTTTTTTTTTTGTCCATTACAATAACATCAAATTGATCATAAATACAGTGAAGACATTGTTAATGTTGTAAATGACTCTTGTAGCTGAAAACAGCTGATTTTTTTATGTAATATCTACATAGGCGTACAGAGGCCCATTATCAGCAACCATCACTCCCGTGTTCCAATGGCACGTTGTGTTAGCTAATCCAGGTTTATCATTTTAATAGGCTAATTGATCATTAGAAAACCCTTTTGTAATTATGTTAGCACAGCTGAAAACTGTTGTTCTGATTAAAGAAGCAATAAAACTGGCCTTCTTTAGACTAGTTGAGTATCTGGAGCATCAGCATTTGTGGGTTCAATAACAGGCTCAAAATGGCCAGAAACAAAGACCATTCTTCTGAAACTCTTCAGTCTATTCTTGTTCTGAGAAATGAAGGCTATTCATTCGAGAAATTGCCAAGAAACTGAATATCTCGTACAACATTGTGTACTACTCCCTTCACAGAACAGCACAAACTGTCTCTAACCAGAATAGAAAGAGGAATGGGAGGCCCTGGTGCACAACTGAGCAAGGGGACAAATACATTAGAGTGTCTAGTCCTCAACTGGCAACTTCATTAAATACTACCCGCAATACACCAGTCTCAACGTCAACAGTGAAGAGGCGACTAGGGAATTCTGGACTTCTAGACAGAGTTGCAAAGAAAAAGCCATATCTCAGACTGGCCAATAAAAATAAAAGATTAAGATGGGAAAAAGAGCACAGACACTGGACAGAGGAACTCTGCCTAGAAAGCCAGCATCCCGGATTCCTACCATCATTACACCGGATCATTCCCCCAGATCAACGCAGCTAGCTAGCTGCAAACAAGTGGCTGCTGTTAGCTCTGTCCCAAAGCAGCACCATCTAACGTTGAGCTATCCTCGAGCTAGGCCCATATACCAGCTAATTCTAGGGATACATTACCTCCTTTGCCCTTTATTGTTGACACGGAGCCCCACCGATCCATCACGACTGGACTGCCGCCGTGATTGCCCGATGTGGTCTCAACAGGCTATTCTGTTACGATGTCGCCAAAGAACCATCTACTAACCCCCGCCCGCTAGCTTTTCTGAACACTGTGTCTCCTGCTCACCTAGCGTAGTAGTGACTACCAAACAGTACCCTGACTCACCTATTGCTGCTCTTTTGATCCTATGATCACTCGGCTACACAGCTGATGCCCCCTGGACTGTTTAAATAGCACGGTACCTAATTTTGTTTACTTGTCGGCCCCAGCCTCGAACTCAGGTCCTGTATGTACCTAACTGACCCGCTCTGCCCATTCATTGACTTCTGTAACCGTAAAAGCCTTGGTTTCATGCATGTTAGCATCAGAAGCCTCCTCCCTAAGTTTGTTTTATTCACTGCTTTAGCACACTCCACCATCCCTGATGTCCTAGCCGCGTCTGAATCCTGGCTTAGGAAGGCCACCAAAAATTCTGAAATTTCCATCCCCAACTATAACATTTTCAGCCAAGATAGAACTGCCATAGGGGGTGGAGTTGCAATCTACTGCAGAGATAGCCTGCAGAGTTCTGTCATGCTATCCAGGTCTGTGCCCAAACAGTTTGAGCTTCTACTTTTAAAATCCACCTTTACAGAAATAAGTCTCTCACTGCTTCCGCTTGTTCAGGACCACCCTCAACCCCCAGCTGTGCCATGGACACCATATGTGAATTAATTGCCCCCCATTTATCTTCTGAGTTTGTACTGTTAGGTGACTTAAACTGGGATATGCTTAACACCCTGGCCGTCTTACAATCTAAACTCGATGCCCTCAATCTCACACAAATTATCATGGAACCTACCAGGTACAACCCTAAATCCGTAAACACGGGCACCCTCATAGATATCATCCTGACAACCTGTCCTCTAAATACACCTCTGCTGTCTTCAACCAGGATCTCAGCGATCACTGCCTCATTGCCTGCGTCCATAATGGGTCCGCGGTCAAATGACCACCCCTCATTACTGTCAAACGCTCCCTAAAACACTTCAGCGAGCAGGCCTTTCTAATCGACCTGGCACGGGTATCCTGGAAGGATATTGACCTCATTCCGTCAGTAGAGGAGGCCTGGTTATTCTTTAAAAGTGCTTTCCTCACCATCTTAGATAAGTATGCCCATTCAAAATAAATTTAACTAAGAACAGATATAGCCCTTGGTTCACACCAGACCTGACTGCCCTTGACCAGCACAAAAACATCCTGTGGCGTACTGCATTAGCATCGAATAGCCCCCACGATATGCAACTTTTCAGGGAAGTTAGGAACCAATATACACAGGCAGTTAGGAAAGCAAAAGCTAGCTTTTTCAAACAGAAATTTTGCAGCTGCAAAACCTGGACCCGTACAAATCAGCTGAGCTTGACAATCTGGACCCTAATTCTGAAACTATCCGCCGCCATTGTCGCAACCCATATTACCAGCTTGTTCAACCTCTCTTTCATATCATCTGAGATCCCCAAGGATTAGAAAGCTGCCGCAGTCATCCGCCTCTTCAAAGGGGAAGACACCCTGGACCCAAGCTGTTACAGACCTATATCCATCCTGCCCTGCCTATCTAAGGTCTTCGAAAGCCAAGTCAACAAACAGGTCACTGACCATCTCGAATCCCACCGTACCTTTTCCGCTGTGCAATCTGGTTTCCGAGCCGGTCACGGGTGCACCTCAGCCACGCTCAAGGTACTAAACGATATCATAACCGCCATCGATAAAAGACAGTACTGTGCAGCCGTCTTCATCGACCTTGCCAAGGCTTTCGACTCTGTCAATCACCATATTCTTATCGGCAGACTCAGTAGCCTCGGTTTTTCTAATGACTGCCTTGCCTGGTTCACCAACTACTTTGCAGACAGAGTTCAGTGTCTCAAATCGGAGGGCATGCTGTCCGGTCCTCTGGCAGTCTCTATGGGGGTGCCACAGGGTTCAATTCTCGGGCCGACTCTTTTCTCTGTATATATCAATGATGTTGCTCTTGTTGCGGGCGATTCCCTGATCCACCTCTACGCAGATGACACCATTCTGTATACTTCCGGCCCGTCCTTGGACACTGTGCTATCTAACCTCCAAACGAGCTTGAATGCCATACAACACTCCTTCCGTGGCCTCCAACTGCTCTTAAACGCTAGTAAAACCAAATGCATGCTTTTCAACCGTTTTCTGCCTGCACCCGCACGCCCGACTAGCATCACCACCCTGGATGGTTCCGACCTAGAATATGTGGACATCTATAAGTACCTAGGTGTCTGGCTAGACTGTAAACTCTCCTTCCAGACTCATATCAAACATCTCCAATCTAAAATCAAATCTAGAGTCGGCTTTCTATTCCGCAACAAAGCCTCCTTCACTCACGCCGCCAAACTTACCCTAGTAAAACTGACTATCCTACCGATCCTCGACTTCGGCGATGTCATCTACAAAATAGCTTCCAATACTCTACTCAGCAAACTGGATGCAGTTTATCACAGTGCCATCCGTTTTGTTACTAAAGCACCTTATACCACCCACCACTGCGACCAGTATGCTCTAGTCGGCTGGCCCTCGCTACATATTCGTCGCCAGACCCACTGGCTCCAGGTCATCTACAAGTCCATGCTAGGTAAAGCTCCGCCTTATCTCAGTTCACTGGTCACGATGGCAACAATGGTAGCACGAGCTCCAGCAGGTGTATCTCACTGATCATCCCTAAAGCCAATACCTCATTTGGCCGCCTTTCGTTCCAGTTCTGTGCTGCCTGTGACTGGAACGAATTGCAAAAATCGCTGAAGTTGGAGACTTTTATCTCCCTCACCTACTTCAACCATCTGCTATCTGAGCAGCTAACCGATCGCTGCAGCTGTACATAGTCTATCGGTAAATAGCCCACCCAATTTTACCTACCTCATCCCCATACTGTTTATATTTATTTACTTTTCTGCTCTTTTGCACACCAATATCTCTACCTGTACATGACCATCTGATCATTTATCACTCCAGTGTTAATCTGCAAAATTGTAATTATTCGCCTACCTCCTCATGCCTTTTGCACACAATGTATATAGACTCTCTTTTTTTTCTACTGTGTTATTGACTTGTTAATTGTTTACTCCATATGTAACTCTCTGTTGTCTGTTCACACTGCTATGCTTTATCTTGGCCAGGTCGCAGTTGCAAATGAGAACTTGTTCTCAACTAGCCTACCTGGTTAAATAAAGGTGAAATAAAAAATAAAAGTATGTTCTCGTTGGCTGGCCCTTGCTTCATATTAGTCGCCAAACCCACTGGCTCCAGGTCATCTATAATTCTTTGCTAGGTAAAGCCCCACCTTATCTCAGCTCACTGGTCACCATAGCAGCACCCACCTGTAGCACGCGCTCCAGAAGGTATATTTCACTGGTCACCTCCAAAGCCAACAACCCCCTTTGGCCGCCTTTCCTTCCAGTTCTCTGCTGCCAATGATTGGAATGAATTGCAAAAATCACTGAAGCTGGAGACTTATATCTCCCCACTAACTTTAAGCATCAGCTGTAAGAGCAGCTTACTGATCATTGCACCTGTACATAGCCCATCTGTAAATAGCCCACCCAACTACCTCATCTCCATATTGTTATTTATTTTGTTGCTCCTTTGCACCCCAGTATCTCTAATTGCACATTCATCTTCTGCACATCTATCACGCCAGTGTTTAATTGCTAAATTGTTATTATTTCACCACTGTGGACTATTTATTGCCTTACCTCCCTAATCGTACTTCATTTGCACACACTCTATATAGACTTTTCTATTGTGTTATTGACTGTACGTTTGTTTATCCCATGTGTAACTCCGTGTTGTTTGTGTCGCACTGCTTTGCTTTATCTTGGCCAGGTCACAGTTGTAAATGAGAACTTGTTCTCAACTGGCCTACCTGGTTAAATAAAGTGTGTATATAGGCAGCAGCCTCTCTATGCTAGTGATGGCTGTTTAACAGTCTGATGGCCTTGAGATAGAAGCTGTTTTTCAGTCTCTTGGTCCCAGCTTTGATGCACCTGTACTGACCCCACCTTCTGGATGGTAGCGGGGTGAACAGGCAGTGGCTCGGGTGGTTGTTGTCCTTGATGATCTTTTTGGCCTTGTGACATCGGGTGCTGTAGGTGTCCTGGAGGGCAGGTAGTTTGCGCCCGGTGATGCGTTGTGCATAAGAACAACAGCTTTAGAGAGGGTTCACATTAAGTTAAAGAGAAGAGGTCTGAGCTGTGTCTATGCAGAGAGCTAGTACAGTACAGGCACTTTATCTATGAACACTGGATGTTTGTGGAGATTGTAATTTCTACCCTTCAAATGAATTTGTCATAAGGATACCACTTTATCCCTGAACTAAGGATGACCCCAGTGGTGAAGTAGGTAACAGGAGCTGATGGTCTAGATGTACAGTATACAGTGTTCCTCATGTTCCATTGTGTCAGCAGATCAGGAAGTTGAAATCACCTGAAAAGAACCCCTCTCATCTCACCCCATTCCTTCCATCACTGTATTTAATATATAACCTACCTTACATGCATCACCCACTAGCACTGTGCTCACCAACCATGTGTTGGAAACCTGATTCAACTAGATCCATCAAGTATTTGATAAGATGAATCAGGTATATTACAGCTGGCCCTACAAACTCACTGCAGACCCTGTTGCCCAACCCTGCACCAGCCCACCAGCCCAGCCCAGTGAAAATGACAGTAGCCATCACACCATCTTCACTCAGTCACTGCGGCACAAGCAGCGCATTTATAATACATTTAACTGCTCTGACATACAGGCTTTAGAAGGGGGAAGACAGGACAGGGCTGGATGGGACAGAATAGAACAGAATAGGACAGTAGTTGAAACTGAATGAATGGTGTTAGCTAGCTGCCGTATGTTTGTAGTCCTGTCACTACTCCTCTATAAGGCATGCAGGGTAAGTCCCATCCTTGGCCTGGTCATTGTGCAAAGCACATTTGTCCTCATCTCTAAGCTTCCTGATAACAAAGCAGTCAATTAGAGATAAGCCCCAGCCCTCACAGCATTGCTGCAGTGCTCCTCTCTGTCTGTCTGTCTGTCTGTCTGTCTGTCTGTCTGTCTGTCTGTCTGTCTGTCTGTCTCTGCTCTCTCGCTCTTCTCACTAACTCCCTCTGTCTCTGCCTCTCTCTCTGCTCTCTCTCACTCTTCTCACTAACTCCCTCTGTCTCTGCCTCTCTCTGCTCTCTCTCTTTACTCTCTCTCCCTCTGCTCTCTCTCTCTGCTCTCTCTTTACTCTTTCTCTGCTCTCTCTCTGCTCTCTCTCTTTACTCTCTCTCTGCTCTCTCGCTCTTCTCACTAACTCCCTCTGTCTCTGCCTCTCTCTCTGCTCTCTCTTTACTCTCTCTCTGCCCTCTCTCCCCCCTCTCTCTCTATCTCTCTCCCTCTCTCTTTACTCTCTCCCTCCCTCTCTCTCTCTGCTTTCTCTCTCTCTTTACTCTCTCCGCCCTCTTTCTCTCCCTCTCTCTCTGCTCTCGCTCTTCTCACTCTCCCCCTCTGTCGTCTCTCTGCCTCTCTCATACTCCCTCTGCCTCTGTCTGCTATCTCTCCCTTTACGCTCTCTCTTCCCTCCCCGCTATTTCTCTCGCTCGCTCTCTCTTTCTACCTCTCTTTTCCCCCCCCTCTTTCTCTCTCTCTCTCTCTCTCTCTTCTCTCTTTCTCTCTCTCCTCTCTTTCTCTCTCTTCTCTCTTTCTCTCTGTGGTGCAGTGGAGCCTTCAGTGCTTTGGTATGGCTTAGAGGTCAAGGTATCCTTGATGTCCTTAGAGTATTGAGTCAAGATGGATGCTCAGAAGCCATGCAGTGATGCAGTGAAGTGTAGGTGCAATGGAAACAGAGGACATATTGGCTCTAAAAGATTTAAGCCCGCGGGTGGATGTCACACCTTGCTGTGTTAGGGGCCGAAGGAGTGAGTGGATGGGGTATTATCTTATTCGGCAGTTTGAGAGGATCCCAGATTTGTATTTGTATTTATTTGTACCTTTATTTAACCAGGCAAAATACTAGTAGGTCAGTACAGTCTCTCCCTTAGCTTTTAGTCATAGGCCCCTAACATCACTTTGTGGGCTGCAAATATTCAATATTCAACTGAAACCAATGGAGAGCAAGAGTTTTATGTGCATGGCATTAGACAAGCCACCATTCAACAGCAGTGATATGAGTGTTGATGCTTTAGATTGAATGCTGTTGTGGTGCTGATTCAAATAGAGAACACTGATCTTTGGGGCAGTACTTAGAGGCAGCCTCTACTGCCCATGTAGGTCAGTGTCACCCTCCAGTACTTTTCTTACAGAGTTACCAGGTAAGTGAATGGAAGTGTGTGAAACTCAGGTCATTTTGGCTCTATCCAGCTGTTTCTCTATTTCAGGAGTAGTAGGTACAGCTGTAGAGTAGTTGCTCCCTAGATACTGGTTTTCCCACCTAATGGTTATGGTTAGCATTGGGAGAGAGGGTTAACTGATCCTAGATCTGCACCAATGGGGAACTACTTCCTGGTTTAGAGCCAAAATGGCATCTGTCAGGGGGTTTAGCTGACACCCTCCCCTGTGCCCCCCATCTCTTTCTTTACAGACAACAACCATGGAAATAAAAGAACTATGAGAAAGAGACAAGCTCACCCCACATCTGTCCTTCTCTCCCTCCTCCGTCTGTCTCATCATTCCATCACTCCAACTCTCTCACAATCCATCCATCAGCCAGCACCAGTCGTGTGCTGTCATCACCGTGCATCCGTCCGTCCATCTGTCTGTCTGCAATAGAGCCACAAGACCCCAGCGGGTAGCTATCTGTCTGCCTGTCTGCCTGTTTGGATGGCTCTCTGTGTTGGGGTGTGTGTGGGGGTGAGTTAGTGTGTTCATTCAGTTACTGCATGCTCTTATTCAGAAAGGACCACAGTGAAATTACTGTTTTTAAGTGAATATTGGTAGCTGTGGTTCACTCTAAATAAAACCTTTCTTATTAGAACTATACAGACATATATGCTGGTACCCTTTCTACATTAAATTTGTATTTTTCTACCCAGCACCTGATGACAAATCATGTATGTATGTGAGTGTGATACTAATGAGATACTGCATGACCTTAACGGGTCAAGGACATCTGATCTAGAATCAGTTCCTAACGGCAGAGATTGTGGATGTTTTGTGTTGAGGATGCGTACTGTTCTGTCCTCAGACCTACCTGGGAAGGGTGAACAATGACAGGACAGAACCTGAGGCACAACCAGTCTGCAGTCTCATGCCTTATTCTCTTCCTCTTTCTCTCTTGCTCTCTTTTTATAGGCTAATATAAACTGCTTTTTCTTTTTCTGATGAATCTCTGTGGAGTGGAGCTGATGCATGTGCTGGTGTATATAGTGTGTGCGCGCATGTGTGTGTGCATGTGTGTGTGTGTGAGATAGAGTATTCTGTTCTAACACCCACCCCCACCCCTCCCTCTCTCTCTCTCTCTCTCTTTCAGGGGTGAAGAGGGGAGTGTGTTCTCAGATCAACCACTTCCCTGAGGATGCTGACTTTGACCATGATGGGCCAGAGTATGTTCTACGTAAGTCAACGTCTGATGGACCTGAGGAGGTGGAGGTGGATGTGTTATTAGTCACATGAGCCGAGTACAACAGGTGTAGGCCTTACCGTGAAATGCTTACTTACAAGCCCTTAACCAACAATGCAGTTCAAGAAAGAGTTAAGAAAATATTTACCAAATAAACTAAAGTAAAAATTGATAAAAAGTAAGACAATAACATAACAATAACGAGGCTATATACAGGGGGTACCGGTACCGAGTCAGTGTGCGGGGGTACAGGTTAGAGGTGACTTGTACATGTAGGTTGGGGTGAAGTGACTATGCATAGATAATAAACAGCGAGTAGCAGCAGTGTAAAAACAAATGGGTGTCAATGTAAATAGTCTGGTGACCATTTGATAAATTGTTGTCTTATGGCTTGGGGGCTGAAGCTGATAAGGAGCCTTTTGGACCTAGACTTGGTGCTCCGGTACCGCTTTCCGTGCGGTAGCAGAGAGAATAGTCTATAATTTGGGTGGCTGGAGTCTGACTATTTTTTGTGGTCTAAAATGAAAATCATTTGAATCAGGTGTGTTGGGCAGGACTGGAACAAAACCCTGCACACACTGACGCCACCCCCAGGACGGGAGTTCCCCATAACTGATACACAGCCGTAACTCATCCACCACTGTAAACCACTTTTTACAGAAGCCTTAGACCACATAGAGTAGTTAGATCTCACTCCTGAAGACCGGGAGAAAATAAGCTGTGTTTGAATTAAACATGTTAGTGTTTGTATGAAGTTGAGGGATAATGTGCTGCCCTAGTTCACGGGTGTTCCTCCAGGCCACACCTGTGTGGGTGTTCCATGCCGCACTATGTGTGCCCGCCCCACAATGCAGCAGGAGAAGACTGTGTACTGTTCACTATGTAGCCTCGGCATTTGGCTGGCATTTACTTTGGCATTTCTGTCCTCTGGCCTATGTCCTAGATGAGAGTTGTGTGTGTGTGTGTGTGTATGTGTGTGTGTGTGTGTGTGTGTGTGTGTGTGTGTGTGTGTGTGTGTGTGTGTGTGTGTGTGTGTGTTCCATCCTGGGGGGTATCAGAGTTGATGCCTCTTGGGAATGAGCTGATACAATTAAACACTCACTAGCTTGGCCACATGGTAATTAATTTGCTCACAGCAGAATACAGCTGTTTATTTATCATCCTCTCCCTCTGATTCTATCTGCTACTTTGACCTTTTCTCTTTCCCCTCTTCTCTCTCTTTATCACCCACTTCCCCTCTCTCTCTTCTTCTTCTCTCTCTTCGTCTCTCTACTTCTCTCTCACTTCCTCTCTCTCTCTCTTCTTCTCTCTCTTCTTCTCTCTACTTCTCTCTCACTTCCCCTCCCTCTCTCTTTATCACCCACTTCCCCTCTCTCTCTCTTCTTCTCTCTCTTCTTCTCTCTACTTCTCTCTCACTTCCCCTCCCTCTCTCTTTATCACCCACTTCCCCTCTCTCTCTTCTTCTCTCTCACTTGTTCTCTCTCACTTCCCCTCGCTCTCCCCGTCACTGTCCCGTCACTGTTCTGTCCCTCTCTCTCTGTAGGTATGGTCAGGGCTTCCAACATCTTCCCTATCCTCAGTGCTATCCTGCTGTTGATGGGAGGGGTGTGTATCGGTCTCAGTCGCTTCTATAAGCACAAGAGGAACATCGTCCTGGGAGCAGGCATTCTCTTTGTGGCTGCAGGTGCACTAACTAACTCCTGTCAGACCTGTCTGTGTGTCTGTGTACAGTGCCTTGCGAAAGTATTCGGCCCCCTTGAACTTTGCGACCTTTTGCCACATTTCAGGCTTCAAACATAAAGATATAAAACTGTATTTTTTTGTGAAGAATCAACAACAAGTGGGACACAATCATGAAGTGGAACGACATTTATTGGATATTTCAAACTTTTTTAACAAATCAAAAACTGAAAAATTGGGCGTGCAAAATTATTCAGCCCCCTTAAGTTAATACTTTGTAGCGCCACCTTTTACTGCGATTACAGCTGTAAGTCGCTTGGGGTATGTCTCTATCAGTTTTGCACATCGAGAGACTGACATTTTTTCCCATTCCTCCTTGCAAAACAGCTCGAGCTCAGTGAGGTTGGATGGAGAGCATTTGTGAACAGCAGTTTTCAGTTCTTTCCACAGATTCTCGATTGGATTCAGGTCTGGACTTTGACTTGGCCATTCTAACACCTGGATATGTTTATTTTTGAACCATTCCATTGTAGATTTTGCTTTATGTTTTGGATCATCGTCTTGTTGGAAGACAAATCTCTGTCGCAGTCTCAGGTCTTTTGCAGACTCCATCAGGTTTTCTTCCAGAATGGTCCTGTATTTGGCTCCATCCATCTTCCCATCAATTTTAACCATCTTCACTGTCCCTGCTGAAGAAAAGCAGGCCCAAACCATGATGCTGCCACCACCATGTTTGACAGTGGGGATGGTGTGTTCAGCTGTGTTGCTTTTACGCCAAACATAACGTTTTGCATTGTTGCCAAAAAGTTCAATTTTGGTTTCATCTGACCAGAGCACCTTCTTCCACATGTTTGGTCCTATGGACAGAGTCTCCCACCTCAGCTGTAGATCTCTGCAGTTCATCCAGAGTGATCATGGGCCTCTTGGCTGCATCTCTGATCAGTCTTCTCCTTGTATGAGCTGAAAGTTTAGAGGGACGGCCAGGTCTTGGTAGATTTGCAGTGGTCTGATACTCCTTCCATTTCAATATTATCGCTTGCACAGTGCTCCTTGGGATGTTTAAAGCTTGGGAAATCTTTTTGTATCCAAATCCGGCTTTAAACTTCTTCACAACAGTATCTCGGACCTGCCTGGTGTGTTCCTTGTTCTTCATGATGCTCTCTGCGCTTTTAACGGACCTCTGAGACTATCACAGTGCAGGTGCATTTATACGGAGACTTGATTACACACAGGTGGATTGTATTTATCATCATTAGTCATTTAGGTCAACAATGGATCATTCAGAGATCCTCACTGAACTTCTGGAGAGAGTTTGCTGCACTGAAAGTAAAGGGGCTGAATAATTTTGCACGCCCAATTTTTCAGTTTTTGATTTGTTAAAAAAGTTTGAAATATCCAATAAATGTCGTTCCACTTCATGATTGTGTCCCACTTGTTGTTGATTCTTCACAAAAAAATACAGTTTTATATCTTTATGTTTGAAGCCTGAAATGTGGCAAAAGGTCGCAAAGTTCAAGGGGGCCAAATACTTTCGCAAGGCACTGTATGTGTCTGTGATTATCTCTGTGTCTTTAAGTGTCTATCTAAGTCTCTTAGTATGTATACATACGTTTATGTTCTGTTGATGTAAAGTCATGTCTTTCCTCTTGCTCTCCTGCTCTGGATAACATGACAGAGAGAGAGAGAGAGAGTGTGCGTGTGTGTGTGTCTGTGTGTGTGTGTGTCTGTGTGTGTGTGTATGTGTGTATATATCCTCATCTGTGTGTGTGTATATATATCCTTATATATTTGTGTCTGTGTGTGTGTGCATGTGTTTGTATATCCTCATCTATCCCCTGTCTCCCCCAGGTCTGAGCAACATCATCGGTGTGATCGTGTACATCTCTGCAGCGCTGGGAGACATCTCCCCTAAGAAGGACGAGGACAAGAAGTGGCAGTACAGCTACGGCTGGTCCTTCTACTTCGGAGGCCTGTCCTTCATCATGGCTGAGATGGTGGGCGTTCTGGCCGTCAACATCTACATCGAAAAGAACAAGGAGCTTCGCTGCCGCTCACGCACTGACATCTTCAAGGGGACCACGCACGCCATGCTCCGCCTACCCAGCTACCGCTTCCGCCGTCGCTCCCGCTCCTCATCCCGCTCTACTGACCCCTCACGCTCCCGAGACCCCTCGCCGGTGGGGGGAGGCGGGGGGAAGAACTTTGGCCTGCCCCCCTCGGCCATGCTCTCCCAGGGGCCCATGTCTGTGGCCACGCTGCCCAACCCTCACTCTCGCTCCCACACCACCCTGGCGGGGGGCGACATCTCCCTCTACACTCTGTCCCGTGACCCCAAGCTGGCTGGCCTGCCCCCCATGTACGGCACCGTGGACCGCGCCACCCTCTACCAGCTCCACAACTGCTTCCCCAAGGACGGGGGAGGAGGGGGAGGAGGGGGTGTGATGATGAGCGGCACACTGCCCTCTCTGAAGTCTCACAACCCCTCGCTGTCCCAGAATTCCTCCAACTCCAACGCACCCATGGGCAACTCGGTGGGCTCGGGGCCCCCACCCTTCTCCTCGTCCACGGTGGAGAGAGAACGAGGGATGGGAACGCTGGACAGGCTAAAGGGAGATAGAGAGAGCAACTCCAATACGCTCAACAGGAAGACAACACCCGTGTAGAGAGGAGGGGGGGGGGGGGGGGGGACAGGGAAGGAAGAGAGAGAGAGCAACTCCAATACGCTCAACAGGAAGACAACACCCGTGTAGAGAGGAGGGGGGGAGAGAGAGGGAGGGAACAGGGAAGGAAGAGAGAGAGAGCAACTCCAATACGCTCAACAGGAAGACAACACCCGTGTAGAGAGGAGGGGGGGGGGGGACAGGGAAGGAAGAGAGAGAGAGCAACTCCAATACGCTCAACAGGAAGACAACACCCGTGTAGAGAGGAGGGGGGGAGGGAGGGAACAGGGAAGGAAGAGAGAGAGAGCATCTCCAATACGCTCAACAGGAAGACAACACCCGTGTAGAGAGGAGGGGGGGGGGGGGACAGGGAAGGAAGAGAGAGAGAGATATAGAGGAGGGGATTGGGATAAAGGAGTATTAAAGGGTATTGAGATATAGAGGAGGGGATTGGGATGAAGGAGTATTAAAGGGTATTGAGATAAAGGAATGGAGAGGAGAGAGAGAATCTTTTTCACTGTTATAATTAGTCTACAGTATCTCACTGAGAAACAAAAGGAAACAAGTAATAGTTACAACAATAATGAACTTTAACAACAAAACTATTTTACTATTTGAACGCACTAGAAATGATTTATTTTGTTAATGATCCAACGCGATGAACCTTGGGCTACTATGTTAAACAAACCACTTTCTTTAGTGCAATACTAACTCTGATTTAACAAGATCCTATTTGACATCAATTGTTGTTGTGATTATTATTAGCGTTATTACGAGCTAGCTCTGTTTGCAATGCTATCGTTTTAGAATGATGATATGATTTGTATAATTTTCACTCTGATTTTGGATCCTGACGACGTTTACTGTGAATTTCTTAAACACAGACACGCTGGTATGATCAGTGGGCTGTGTAACTGTGTCATTGGTGTCAAGCATGAGTGTCTACAATGTATGAGAAGACGAGTGTGTATTATGATTTATATGATTTAATTATTATCTAATAATAATAATAATATATCATGTATTATTATTACTATTATTACAACTTGTTCGTTGGTGGAGTGCAGTTAATTTATTTTTACCTCTATTTGGATTTTCTACCCCTTGGTTCTAACACACAGTTAAGTTGTGTGAATACTGTACATTGTCTTCCAATATTGTAACTGAAGGTTACAATAAGTGAGTGACTGAGGCAACTGAGCAACTTCAGTGTTATTCTGAGTCTGTTTTCTATGGGCCTATGTTAGTCTGAGTTCCATTCTAATCAATGTTAGCAGTAGTCGTAGCTGTAGTCGTGTTGAAGATGTTTGTTTTCTGGGCATTAACAGAAACCTCTGTCTTGAGGAGAGAAAAAGAGAAACTGATATATTTGTACAGAGAAAACAGGTGAAACGTGTCACCTGGAGAAAAGAAGAGAAACATTTATTCATTATTTTCTACAAGCGAGAGACCCAAAATTATTCTTTAGAACAGACACAACAGACATGCTATCCATCCATTATTAAAATGAAATTGACAATGAAAAATGTCAATTAAATAAATGTGGGGACGGAGGTGGGGGGTTAAAATATGCTATAGAGAACTTTTGAAATGAAACATGTACATTGTAATTAACGCATACCTATATTTGCAAACTCTATAGATACTTTCTTTAGGACCTCTGGTATGAAAACAATGTGTGTATTTTGGGAAGGGGAGGGGAGGGTGATGCGTTTTTGATCCTCTGTATGGTTCAGGCTACCCCCCCAGTTCTCATGGGGAGCGCTGCCTCTCCCCCCTGCCCTGCCCTGCCCTGCCCTAGCTGTTTTGGGCATGTCTTCTCCTCTGTCACATGACCCATGACAGAATCGCCATGGAGACGAACATCCGAACCCCACCCCCAAAGAAAAACTCTCACTGTGCTTCCCACGTGACCCTTGAACTTTGACCTTTTGACCCCTTCTGTTTATGTTGATGAGAATGTATACACGTGTAAACACTCTCCTGCACCTCATGTATTGTGTGATGGCAGAACTGGGATGGACACTATTGGACACCCCGCTACATTACAGACTGGGGAAAGGAAATGAAACCACCTGACGCTTCCACATTCTTTTTCATTTTAGTTTCTTCTTTTTTATTTCATTTGAGAGAAAAAATAATAATGTGACAAAACTGCACACAGATAGTATACATATTGCCCACATAAATGCTATGTAGTTGAGAATAGATATATCTAGACAAAATTATTATGGTTTATCTAAATGTGTGATAAACTCAAACACTGTATTGCACGAAGTTTATAAAAAAAACAGTAACAGACCGATTTACAGACTGATTCTTTTTTTTCTTTAAAGGAGTGACATCATGAGATGATCAAGGGATTTAATTTAATTTTTATTTTTTATTTCACCTTTATTTAAGCAGGTAGGCTAGACCAGGCCACGATAAAGCAAAGCAGTGCGACACAAACAACAACACAGAGTTACACATGGAATAAACAAACATACAGTCGTTAACACAACAGAAAAAAAGTTTATATACAGTGAGTGCAAATGAGGTAAGATAAGGTAGGTAAGGCAATAAATAGGCCATAGTGGCGAAATAATTACAATTTAGCAATTAAACACTGGAGTGAAAGATGTGCAGAAGATCAATGTGCAATTAGAGATACTGGGGTGCAAAGGAGCAAAAAAATGAAATAACAGTATGGGGATGAGGTTGGATGGGCTATTTCGAGATGGACTATGTACAGGTGCAGTGATCTGTGAGCTGCTCTGACAGCTGGTGCTTAAAGTTAGTGAGGGAGATATGAGTCTCCAGCTTCAGTAATTTTTGCAATTCGTTCCAGTCATTGGCAGCAGAGAACTGGAAGGAAAGGCGGCCAAAGGAGGAATTGGCTTTGGGGGTGACCAGTGAAATATACCTGATGGAGCACGTGCTACTCGTAGTTGCTTCTATGGTGACCAGTGAGCTGAGATAAGGCGGGGCTTTACCTAGCAAAGACTTATAGATGACCTGGAGCCAGTGGGTTTGGGTTTGACTAATATGAAGTGAGGGCCAGCCAACGAGAGCATACAGGTCGCAGTGGTGGGTAGTATATGGGGCTTTGGTGACAAAACAGATAGACTGCATCCAATTTTCTGATGAGAGTGTTGGAGGCTATTTTGTAAATTACATCGCCAAAGTCAAGGATCGGTAGGAATGTCCGTTTTACGAGGGTATGTTTGGCAGCATGAGTGAAGGATGCTTTGTTGCAAAATAGGAAACCAATTCTAGATTACATTTTGGATTGGAGATGCTTAATGTGAGTCTGGAAGGAGAGTTTACATTCTAACCAAACACCTCGCTATTTGTCAGAACCGTCCAGAGTAATGATGCTGGTTGCTGGTAACGATCGGTTGAAGAGCATGCATTTAGTTTTGCTTGCATTTAAGAGCAGTTGGAGGCCACGGAAGGAGAGTTGTATGGCGTTGAAGCTCGTTTGGAGGTTTGTTAACACAGTGTCCAAAGAAGGGCCAGATGTATACAGAATAGTGTCGTCTGCGTAAAGGTGGAGCAGAGACTCACCAGCAGCAAGAGCAACATCATTGATATATACAGAGAAAAGAGTCGACCCGAGAATAGAAACCTGTGGCACCCCCATAGAGACTGCCAGAGGTCCAGACAACAGGCCATCCGATTTGACACACTGAACTCTGTCTGATAAGTAGTTGGTGAACCAGGCGAGGCAGTCATTTGAGAAACCAAGGCTGTTGAGTCTGCCGATAAGAATGTGGTGATTTCCTGAGTCGAAAGCCTTGGCCAGGTCTATGAATACGGCTTCACAGTATTGTCTCTTATCGATGGAGGTTATGATATCGTTTAGGACCTTGAGCGTGGCTGAGGTACACCCATGACCAGCTCAGAAACCAGATTGAATAGCAGGATGGAGAGAGAGAGAGAGAGAGAGAGATGAAGGGAATGACAGCGAGAGAAAAAAAGGGAAAAAGCGAGAGTTTGCGGGAATGACAGACAGAGAGAGACTTGACACAACTTTAGACCTAAGGTGTGAAAACATGTATTTGCACTATACAGTGCAGTATCCTGTTAATGAATGTGACCACAATATTTTATTTACTTTATTTTAACAGGATTTTTTGTATTATTTATTAAACTAGGCAAGTCAGTTAAGAACAAATTCTTATTTACAATGACGGCCTATACCGGCCTATACCGGCCTATACCGGCCAAACCCAGACGACGCTGGGCCAATTGTGCGCCGCCCTATGGGACTCCCAATCACGACTGGTTGAGATCCAGCCTGGAAAAGAGGTGGTGATACTACATTTGTCAGCCAAAATCTCAAATTTCACACTCTGAGGTTCACTTACACCTGGTACAAGCCAGCAGTGCTTCGATTGCTCTCGTCAAAGAGGCTGTGCAGAACTATTAAACAGCTATATATACTTTCTGAACACCGTGTCATGTGTCAGCACTGGTTTCAGGTTCTGCTCACTGGAGGGCTAGAGTGTATGTGTGTTGGTGGTCTCCCTTGGACAATTAGTGTAGAGGGGGTCCAAAAGAAAGGGATCCGACATGGAAGAAGGTTCTAGGACCCTTCTGATAAATTACTCCACCTCTGGGCCAATGGGGTGAGGGCAACAGAGGTGGGGTGCTTGGGAAGGGGAGCTCCCCGAGAGACAGGAGAGAAAGTGGGGTTGGGAGAGGTGAGGGTGCAGGTGCATGTGGGGGTAAGGGTGAGGGTAGCGGTGAGGCACATAGTTTACATTCATGGATAAGGTTTCTCAACCTCTGCAGTGCAACTGGGATGAGCAATGTACTAATTTTAGAGAGAGAGAGTTGGGGGGGGGGGGGGGGGGGGTGGTACGTCTGTTGGTAAGGGTTAAAAAATGGGTTGCATTTAAGTTAGCAGGGAGAAAAGGACTCGTAGACAAGACAAAGTAGGAGAGTGTTTCTTATGTCAAATCTATTTATTTCAAAAGCAAACCCATTGAGACATACATATGATCATAGGACCATTTAGGCACAATGTGCATTTCCCCAAACAAACATGTAGGTAGAGAAAGACAAGGTGGGCTTTATTAAGACAAATAAAACACATGATGAAAAAAGGGTTTGAATAAGCTAAAAACTAAAAACACCCCCCTAAGCTTGAACAAAAGGCTACAGTGTGCAGGTATAAATAAAATACAAACACATATTTTATATACAGAGCTGTGCTTGTAAAGTGAGTCTATACAATATTTCCATACATACATTAAATCATTCACACATTCTTACTTAAAAACAGCATTCATTCATGTGGACAATGTGTAGATAATAAATAGAGAATATATTATTTCTAGGTATTAAGTGTAAGGCGTCATAATCATTCATAATAGATTAATAGTGACAACCTGCAAGGCGTTTCATGTAGCAGGGATGGCTGTGCCACTTCCTGGAAACAATAAAGTATCTCCTCCCTTAGCAACGGTAGTGACCTACCCATAGCAGCCCCTCCCCCATGTGATTTAATTGGCTAAGTAACACTATCAATAAGTAATGGTTAGTACACAGTTCATAGTACAGACAGGATGCTACACCCTGCTGGGTCTTTATCTACAACTACAGTGTGGTTGGCGTTGTGTTTAAAGAACTAGATCAATAACTAAATGACATATTGGTTTCCTTACCCTGTTAGCAGTCAATGGACATGTTAAGACATCAATCCATGCTTTGGTTTTGTTTAACCCAGCATTACCCCCCTGGTAAAGACCGGGTTCTGCTTAGAAACATTGCTTGTTCTTTGGTAGGCCATCAGAAACTTCTAAAAGATATAGGTTGGTCATGATGCCAAAAAGTGGGGAAGTTGTGGTCTACATAGTGTTTTCTGGTAAGGTCGCAGGCTTTAGGGCAGACTTGTAGAGTTCTAGGCACAGTTAGTGAGCATCATTGTTATTGCATTAAGTAAACACTGTGTCGACCTACAAGTTAGTCAGTCTTTCAGTCTAGTTTGACAATATAACTGACAATATAAACAGGGGTCTCCAACTCAACTCCTGGGTGGCATCAGTGTCTACTGGTTGTAGTTGTTCTGATCAGTGTCTGATTTATACCTGACAACTAAAGCCAGCAGACTGACAATATAAACAAGGGTCTCCAACTCAACTCCTGGGTGGCATCAGTGTCTACTGGTTGTAGTTGTTCTGATCAGTGTCTGATTTATAATTGACAACTAAAGCCAGTAGACAGTGCTTCCCTCGAGGACTGGAGTTTGATTACAATCTTGATATAAAACTAAACATTTTTCCCCCATTTTTCCCCCAGTTATGTGCTTTTGGGCCTCTTTTGGGCCTCCATTGTGCTAGGTAGTGCTGCTGTTGCATTGAGGCAGACATTTCTCCCAGGAGCTATAGGGGAGGGAGAGGATCAGGAAAAGGATCCCCCCCATGATGAGAATGGCCCCAGCGAAGCCCACACAGGTCACGGACCAGGAGAGCTCGTGGTGGAGCGGTATGGAGTGGTCAGATGACAACAGGGCCAATACTGACTGGTGAAACACCAGTATAGACAGCAGGACCAGTAGACCTGTGGGAGAGAGGGAGGGAGGGAGGAAGTGGGGATGGGGAATGGATGTAGAGGGAGGGAGAGGGGGAGAAGGAGTAGGAAGGTGAGACGGAGAGTAGGTATGAGGGGAGAGAGAGCTATACAAATTGATGGAAAGTGGTGTTGAGGGAAAAGCATACAATGTTATAAAATCCATGTACACAAAAAAGTATGAGGCAGAAAACACACATTTCTTTCCACAGGGCCGTGGGGTGAGACAGGGATGCAGCTTAAGCCCCACCCTCTTCAACATACATATATATATATTTTCTAATATATATATATATATATATATATATATATATATATATATATATATATATATATATATACACAGTGGGGAGAACTGCACTGCTGATTTTGCAGGTTTTCCTACTTACAAAGCATGTAGAGGTCTGTACTTTTTATCATAGGTACACTTCAACTGTGAGAGACGGAATCAACAAAAGAAATCCAGAAAATAATTTTGTATGATTATTAAGTAATTAATTAGCATTTTATTGCATGACATAAGTATTTGATACAATAGAAAAGCAGAACTTAATATTTGGTACAGAAACCTTTGTTTGCAATTACAGAGATCATACGTTTCCTGTAGTTCTTGACCAGGTTTGCACACACTGCAGCAGGGATTTTGGCCCACTCCTCCATACAGACCTTCTCCAGATCCTTCAGGTTTCGGGGCTGTCGCTGGGCAATACGGACTTTCAGCTCCCTCCAAAGATTTTCTATTGGGTTCAGGTTCCCCCTTATCTCAGCTCGCTGGTCACCATAGCATCTCCCACCTGTAGCACACGCTCCAGCAGGTATATCTCTCTAGTCACCCCCAAAACCAATTCTTTCTTTGGCCGCCTCTCTTTCCAGTTCTCTGCTGCCAATGACTGGAACGAACTACAAAAATCTCTGAAACTGGAAACTCTTATCTCCCTCACTAGCTTTAAGCACCAACTGTCAGAGCAGCTCACAGATTACTGCACCTGTACATAGCCCACATATAATTTAGCCCTATCAACTACCTCTTTCCCAACTGTATTTAATTTATTTATTTATTTTGCTCCTTTGCACCCCATTATTTTTATTTCTACTTTGCACATTCTTCCATTGCAAAACTACCATTCCAGTGTTTTACTTGCTATATTGTATTTACCTTGCCACCAAGGCCTTTTTTTGCCTTTACCTCCCTTCTCACCTCATTTGCTCACATTGTATATAGACTTGTTTATACTTTATTATTGACTGTATGTTTGTTTTACTCCATGTGTAACTCTGTGTTGTTGTATCTGTCGAACTGCTTTGCTTTATCTTGGCCAGGTCGCAATTGTAAATGAGAACTTGTTCTCAACTTGCCTACCTGGTTAAATAAAGGTAAAATAAAAAATAAATAAATAAAAGGTCTGGAGACTGGCTAGGCCACACCAGGACCTTGAGATGCTTCTTATGGAGCCACTCCTTAGTTGCCTTGGCTGTGTGTTTCGGGTCGTTGTCATGCAGGAAAATGCTCTTACTGAGGGAAGGAGGTTGTTGGCCAAGATCTCGCAATACATGGCCCCATCCATCCTCCCCTCAATACGGTGCAGTCGTCCTGTCCCCTTTGCAGAACAGCATCCCCAAAGAATTATGTTTCCACCTCCATGCTTCACGGTTGGGATGGTGTTCTTGGGTTGTACTAATCCTTCTTCTTCCTCCAAACACGGCGAGTGGAGTTTAGACCAAAAAGCTCTATTTTTTTTCTCATCAGACCACATGACCTTCTCCCATTCCTCCTCTGGATCATCCAGATGGTCATTGGCAAACTTCAGACGGGCCTGGACATGCGCTGGCTTGAGCAGGGGAACCTTGCGTGTGCTGCAGGATTTTAATCAATGACGGCGTAGTGTGTTACTAATGGTTTTCTTTGAGACTGTGGTCCCAGCTCTCTTCAGGTCATTGACCAGGTCCTGCTGTGTAGTTCTGGACTGATCCCTCACCTTCCTGATTGATGCCCCACGAGGTGAGACCTTGCATGGAGCCCCAGACCGAAGGTGATTGACCGTCATCTTGAACTTCTCCCATTTTCTAACAATTGCGGCAACAGTTGTTGCCTTCTCACCAAGCTGCTTGCCTATTGTCCTGTAGCCCATCCCAGCCTTGTGCAGGTCTACAATTTTATCCCTGATGTCCTTACACAGCTCTCTGGTCTTGGCCATTGTGGAGAGGTTGATTGAGTGTGTGGACAGGTGTCTTGTACAGGTAACGAGTTCAAACAGGTGCAGTTAATACAGGTAATGAGTGGAGAACAGGAGGGCTTTTTAAATAAAAAACTAACAAGTCTGTGAGAGCCGGAATTCCTACTGGTTGGTAGGTGATCAAATACTTATGTCATGCAATAAAATGCAAAATAATTACTTAAAAATCATACAATGTGATTTTCTGGATTTTTGTTTTAGATTCCGTCTCTCAGAGTTGAAGAGTACCTATGATAAACATTACAGGCCTCTACATGCTTTGTAAGTAGGAAAACCTGCAAAATCGGCAGTGTATCAAATACTTGTTCTCCCCACTGTATACATATATATATCAACGAATTGGTGAGGGCACTAGAACAGTCTGCAGCACCCGGCATCACCCTACTAGAATCTGAAGTCAAATGTCTACTGTTTGCTGATGATCTGGTGCTTCTGTCCCCAACCAAATCATGATAAAACAAAAAGATAATTACTTGACACATTGGAAAAAATTTACAAAAAAACAGCAAACTGGAATGCTATTTGGCACTAAACAGAGAGTACACAGACCACTGTGACTGACCCAAATTAAGGAAATCTTTGACTGTGTACAGACTCAGTGAGCATAGCCTTGCTATTGAGAGAGGGAGCCGTAGGCAGACCTGGCTCTGAAGAGAAGGCAGGCTATGTGCACACTGTCCCAAAATGAGGTGGAAACTGAGCTGCACTTCCTAACCTCCTGCCAAATGTATGACAAGAGACACATGTTTCCCTCAGATTACACAGACCCACAAATAATTCGAAAAACAAATCCAATTTTGATAAACTCCCATATCTATTGCGTAAAATACAACAGTGTGCCATCACAGCAGCACTATTTGTGAACTGTTGCCACAAGCAAAGGGCAACCAGTGAAGAACAAACACAATTGTAAATACAACCCATATTTATGTGTATTAATTTTCCATGTTGTACTTTGCACATCATTACAACACTGTTTCTGGACATAATATGACATTTGAAATATTTGTATTATTTTGGAACTTTTGTGAGTTTAATGTTTAATGTACATTTTACATGATTACATGATTGTTTATTTCCCTACAGGGAGGTCTAAGTCTACACCCAGAATAGTGACTGCTCTCTTTGTAGTCTATTTCCCCTTACCTGATAGGATGAAGCAGAAGGAGGCGGGCTTGAGGAAGAAGGGCACTCCTTTACTGAGGGACATGGTGATACAGATTGCTCCCATCACCATCATAGACAGAGCTATCATTGCTAGGATAGCAGCCGCTATGTTCAGGTCTGGGAGAGAGAGGGGAGGGGGAAGAGAGAGGGGGAGACAGAATGAGAGGAGGAGGAGAGAGGGAATGGAGAGGAAGTGAATAGAGGGAGAAGTGGTTAGAGAAAGAGTGAAGAGGTGTTGGAGAGGAAGACAGGGGAGAATGAGGGAGGGAGGGCAGAGTTACACCTCAGTGAGCATTGTGCATCTGAGAGTGACATCACAGGAGATAAATACAGCACTGTGAGAAAGAGAGAGAAGGTGAGAGGGAGAGAAGGAGGGGGAGAGAAGGAGAGAGAAGGTGAGAGGGAGAGAGGAAGAGGGAGAGAAGGAGGGGGAGAGAGAAAGAGGGAGAGAAGGAGGGGGAGAGACGAAGAGGGAGAGAAGGTGAGATAGAGAGAGGGAGAGAGTAAGAGGGAGAGAAGGAGGGGGAGAGAGGAAGCGGAAGCGAGACTTAAGATGCTGACTTACTCTTGTGGGTCGTCTTCTTAAATATGACTGCGTTGTGTCCATTGGTGAAGAATTTGAAGTAAGTGCAGTTGGATTCTGAGAAGAGAAACAGAGAGGGAAAATCACACACACACAGTATATTGCTGGTCCCTGTGCATCCATCCCCTCTGTCCTCCTGGACATGAAGACACATTTTATCTGTTGTGTCGTGGGAGCACCAAGAGAAACACTGCTCACTGCTCTACACAGTCCCATATTCACAGCACATCCACAGCACATCCACAGCACATATGGTGCCACGAGAGAGAAGGAGAGAGAGAGGGGTGATGGAAGAGAGGGAGACGGAGAGATAGAAAGAGGGGCAGGTGGAGGGGGGAGAGAAAGCAATACATTTGTAAGGAGGAAGAGACAGAAGGAGAGAGAGAGAGAGAACGCAGAGAGCATGAGAAAGAGGGGGAAGGAGAGATAGGGAGTGATAGAGTGGGCAGATGGAGGGAGGGGTGAGGACAAAGAGAAAGAGGGAGACAGATGAGAGGGAGGTGAACGAGATGAAGGAAGGAAAAGAGAAGATTACAGGGGCTTGGTTAATACTGCATTAGACAGACACTCTTCCTCTCTCTGCCTTTATATATTTACAGTGGGGCAAAAAAGTATTTAGTCAGACACCAATTGTGCAAGTTCTCCCACTTAAAAAGATGAGATGCCTGTAATTTTAATCATAGGTACACTTCAACTATGACAGACAAAATTAGGAGAAAAAAAATCCAGAAAATCACATTGTACGATTTTTAATGAATTTATTTGCAAATTATGGTGGAAAATAAGTATTTGGTCACCTACAAACAAGCAAGACCTGTCACAGACCTGTAACTTCTTCTTTAAGAGGCTCCTCTGTCCTCCACTCGTTCCCTGTATTAATGGCACCTGTTTGAACTTGTCATCAGTATAAAAGACACCTGTCCACAACCTCAAACAGTCACACTCCAAACTCCACTATGGCCAAGACCAAAGAGCTGTCAAAGGACACCAGAAACAAAATTGTAGACCTGCACCAGGCTGGGAAGACTGAATCTGCAATAGGTAATCAACTGTGGGAGCAATTATTAGGAAATGGAAGACATACAAGACCACTGATAATCTCCCTCGATCTGGGCTCCACGCAAGACCTCATCCCGTGGGGTCAAAATGATCACAAGAACGGTGAGCAAAAATCCCAGAACCACACGGGGGGACCTAGTGAATGACCTGCAGAGAGCTGGGACCAAAGTAACAAAGACTACCATCAGTAACACACTACGCCGCCAGAGACTCAAATCCTGCAGTGCCAGACGTGTCCCCCTGCTTAAGCCGGTACATGTCCAGGCCCGTCTTAAGTTTGCTAGAGAGCATTTGGATGATCCAGAAGAAGATTGGGAGAATGTCATATGGTCAGATGAAATCAAAATATAACTTTTTGGTAAAAACTCAATTGTGAAGCATGGGGGTGGAAACATCATGCTTTTGGGCTGTTTTTCTGCAAAGGGACCAGGACGACTGATCCGTGTAAAGGAAAGAATGAATGGGGCCATGTATCATGAGATTTTGAGTGAAAACCTTCCATCAGCAAAGGCATTGAAGATGAAACGTGGCTGGGTCTTTCAGCATGACAATGATCCCAAACACACCGCCCGGGCAACGAAGGAGTGGCTTCGTAAGAAGCATTTCAAGGTCCTGGAGTGGCCCAGCCAGTCTCCAGATCTCAACCCCATAGAAAATCTTTGGAGGGAGTTGAAAGTCCGTGTTGCCCAGCAACAGCCCCAAAACATCACTGCTCTAGAGGAGATCTGCATGGAGGAATAGGCCAAAATACCAGCAACAGTGTGTGAAAACCTTGTGAAGACTTACAGAAAACATTTGACCTCTGTCATTGCCAACAAAGGGTATATAACAAAGTATTGAAATAAACTTTTGTTATTGACCAAATACTTATTTTCTCACTTTGACTTGTTTTAAGGACATTACATCAAAGTTGGATCAGCCTGTAGTGTGGTTTTCCACTTTAATTTTGAGTGTGACTCTAAATCCAGACCTCCATGGGTTGATACATTTGATTTCCACTGATAATTTGTGTGTGATTTTGTTGTCAGCACATTCAACTATGTAAAGAAAAAAGTATTTAATAAGAATATTTCATTCATTCAGATCTAGGATGTGTTATTTTAGTGTTCCCTTTATTTTTTTGAGCAGTGTATATTCTCTCATCCTCTGCTGCTCTTCCTCTCTCCCTCCTTTATATAAATATATTATCTCATCCTCTGCTGCTCTTCCTCTCTCCCTCCTTTATATAAATATATTATCTCATCCTCTGCTGCTCTTCCTCTCTCCCTCCTTATATATAAATATATTATCTCATCCTCTGCTGCTCTTCCTCTCTCCCTCCTTATATATAAATATATTCTCTCATCCTCTGCTGCTCTTCCTCTCTCCCTCCTTATATATAAATATATTATCTCATCCTCTGCTGCTCTTCCTCTCTCCCTCCTTTATATAAATATATTATCTCATCCTCTGCTGCTCTTCCTCTCTCCCTCCTTATATATAAATATATTATCTCATCCTCTGCTGCTCTTCCTCTCTCCCTCCTTTATATAAATATATTATCTCATCCTCTGCTGCTCTTCCTCTCTCCCTCCTTTATATAAATATATTATCTCATCCTCTGCTGCTCTTCCTCTCTCCCTCCTTATATATAAATATATTATCTCATCCTCTGCTGCTCTTCCTCTCTCCCTCCTTTATATAAATATATTATCTCATCCTCTGCTGCTCTTCCTCTCTCCCTCCTTATATATAAATATATTCTCTCATCCTCTGCTGCTCTTCCTCTCTCCCTCCTTATATATAAATATATTATCTCATCCTCTGCTGCTCTTCCTCTCTCCCTCCTTTATATAAATATATTATCTCATCCTCTGCTGCTCTTCCTCTCTCCCTCCTTATATATAAATATATTATCTCATCCTCTGCTGCTCTTCCTCTCTCCCTCCTTATATATAAATATATTCTCTCATCCTCTGCTGCTCTTCCTCTCTCCCTCCTTTATATAAATATATTATCTCATCCTCTGCTGCTCTTCCTCTCTCCCTCCTTATATATAAATATATTATCTCATCCTCTGCTGCTCTTCCTCTCTCCCTCCTTTATATAAATATATTATCTCATCCTCTGCTGCTCTTCCTCTCTCCCTCCTTATATATAAATATATTATCTCATCCTCTGCTGCTCTTCCTCTCTCCCTCCTTATATATAAATATATTAGCTCATCCTCTGCTGCTCTTCCTCTCTCCCTCCTTATATATAAATATATTATCTCATCCTCTGCTGCTCTTCCTCTCTCCCTCCTTTATATAAATATATTATCTCATCCTCTGCTGCTCTTCCTCTCTCCCTCCTTTATATAAATATATTATCTCATCCTCTGCTGCTCTTCCTCTCTCCCTCCTTATATATAAATATATTATCTCATCCTCTGCTGCTCTTCCTCTCTCCCTCCTTTATATAAATATATTAGCTCATCCTCTGCTGCTCTTCCTCTCTCCCTCCTTATATATAAATATATTCTCTCATCCTCTGCTGCTCTTCCTCTCTCCCTCCTTATATATAAATATATTATCTCATCCTCTGCTGCTCTTCCTCTCTCCCTCCTTTATATAAATATATTATCTCATCCTCTGCTGCTCTTCCTCTCTCCCTCCTTATATATAAATATATTATCTCATCCTCTGCTGCTCTTCCTCTCTCCCTCCTTATATATAAATATATTATCTCATCCTCTGCTGCTCTTCCTCTCTCCCTCCTTTATATAAATATATTATCTCATCCTCTGCTGCTCTTCCTCTCTCCCTCCTTATATATAAATATATTATCTCATCCTCTGCTGCTCTTCCTCTCTCCCTCCTTATATATAAATATATTAGCTCATCCTCTGCTGCTCTTCCTCTCTCCCTCCTTATATATAAATATATTAGCTCATCCTCTGCTGCTCTTCCTCTCTCCCTCCTTATATATAAATATATTATCTCATCCTCTGCTGCTCTTCCTCTCTCCCTCCTTATATATAAATATATTATCTCATCCTCTGCTGCTCTTCCTCTCTCCCTCCTTATATATAAATATATTAGCTCATCCTCTGCTGCTCTTCCTCTCTCCCTCCTTTATATAAATATATTATCTCATCCTCTGCTGCTCTTCCTCTCTCCCTCCTTAAATATAAATATATTATCTCATCCTCTGCTGCTCTTCCTCTCTCTCTTTATGTAGAGATAGATAAATATATTTTTCTCTCATCCTCTGCTGTTCTTCCTCGATCCCCCTGTCTGGTAGTCACCCCTGCATACTCTGTGTGGTCAGAGACACAGAGGGACCCACAAACACACAGCCACACACACATGTTTGTTTTACTATCCTTGTGGGGACCAAACAACTGATTCCCATTCAAAATCCTATTTTCCCTAACCTTAACCCCAAACCCTACCCCTAAACCTTAAGGAAAAAGGTTATTTTAGGCTGTTTGACTTCTGGTCACCACAAGGATAGTAAAATCAAACACACAAGTACAAACACATACAGCAGACTCTCCTATCAACCTTAACGCTATTCTGTCTGCAACACTGGTGCATTACAGGAAAAGTGTATATTATGACCACAGATTTATAGTGAGATCTACCTCTCAAGCTCTCCACCTGTCTAACTGTCCACCTGCCCTCCTGTCCACCGGTCCACCTGTCCTTCTGCACTCCTGTCCACCTGAGTGGCTTAGTCAGTTAGTCAGAGGTTATGGTAATGTACAGTAGCAGTGAGTGTTGTATGATGTATTAGTTAGTCTGGCACTGACAGACAGTGACAGAGAATGACTGTGATGTTGTTTCCCAGGGACAGGCGCCAGGGGCATGTAAACATGAATGTGAAATAGAGACGCACAGATGGAGAAACAGTTCTTTTTCTCCAAACATGAGAAGTCCACACACACACAGCAGAGCCTGTCTGTCAGGCGCTGTGGGCCAACAGTGTTTTGACGCACGGAGACAAGGAAGTGTCAGAATAGATACTGACTCGACTCCAACACACAGACCGTCATCGTAAACACAGATGTTTATCTGCTAGACAAGACACACAAGGTGAGTCAGACATAGATGTTTATCGACTAGACATCCAAGGTGAATCAGCCCTCTAAAATACCGGAGGCTGATAAACAATGCACCAGATGGATATAGCGTGTAATCTACATTGTAATAGATATGAACATTCATAGGATTCATCCATCCTAATAGAACAAGCTAAATCAAGACTACAAAATGAAATAAAGCTATTTTATATTTATACAATGTCAAATATATATACATCCTATTAAAAACAATACAAACATCATTGCTAGTGTATCAAAGCCAACCACTCCTAGCCTGGGTTGTGCCGTGGTGGAGATCTTTGTGGGCTATACTCGGCCTCGTCTCAGGATGGTAAGTTGGTGGTTGAAGATATCCCTCTAGTGGTGTGGGGGCTGTGCTTTGGCAAAGTGGGTGGGGTTATATCCTTCCTGTTTGGCCCTGTCCGGGGGTGTCCTCGGATGGGGCCACAGTGTCTCCTGACCCCTCCTGTCTCAGCCTCCAGTATTTATGCTGCAGTAGTTTATGTGTCGGGGGGCTAGGGTCAGTCTGTTATATCTGGAGTATTTCTCCTGTCTTATCTGGTGTCCTGTGTGAATTTAAGTATGCTCTCTCTAATTCTCTCTTTCTTTCTCTCTCTCGGAGGACCTGAGACCTAGGACCATGCCCCAGGACTACCTTGCATGATGACTCCTTGCTGTCCCCAGTCCACCTGGCCGTGCTGCTGCTCCAGTTTCAACTGTTCTGCCTGTGGCTACGGAACCCTGACCTGTTCACCGGACGTGCTACCTGTACCAGACCTTCTGTTTTCAACTCTCTAGTGACAGCAGGAGCGGTAGAGATACTCTCAATGATTGGCTATGAAAAGCCAACTGAAATTTACTCCTGAGGTGCTGACTTGCTGCACCCTCGACAACTACTGTGATTATTATTGTTTAACCATGCTGGTCATTTATGAACATTTGAACATCTTGGCCATGTTCTGTTATAATCTCCACCCGGCACAGCCAGAAGAGGACTGGCCACCCCACAGCCTGGTTCCTCTCTAGGTTTCTTCCTTTCTTTTTGACCTTTCTTGGGAGTTTTTCTAGCCACCGTGCTTCTACACCTGCATTGCTTGCTGTTTGTGGTTTCTGTACAGCACTTTGATATATCAGCTGATGTAAGAAGGGCTATATAAATACATTTGATTTGGCCGAATATCAGACTATTCTGACAGATAAAGCACGAATACAGGAGATGGCTACCTCATCCTACCGTAGGCCCTGTCTGGCCCCCTCTGTGGGACAAGTGCTTAAATACCTGCAATCATCCACCACTGGACAATCCCTACAGACAGAAACGGGTCATTACACAGATAACAGACTTACATGGAGGAACGTAACAGTACAGGATGGAGGAAGTGGCTGAAAATCAAGGTTTAGTAGCTTTATTTTCCTGAAATGTAAAAAAATATTTTTTGTTTTTTTATAGAGAAGATTTTATGAAAAAAACACTATGATGAAGAATACCTGCAATTAAAATATATTTTCGACTGATCATTCAATAAAGGGAAATTCTAAAACTGAAAGAAATTGAAATGAAATAGTAATAGTAACAATCCATTGAAGTATCCCGAAAGACGAAGCTCCATCATGCAGTAAAAGTGAAGCGTCTGTCTTATATAAACACACTGAAAGTTTGGATCTTTACAAGGATACTGGAAACATCCTTTTCTGACTCACCAACGATTATAAAAATCTGATGCCTATAGCTAGATAACTAACAGACAGACCAGGCCACATTCAGATTTGTCAAATTCAGACTGGCTCCATTTCAAAGCAGTATTCCTTTAAGGACTCAATTTGAACATTATCTGTAGGATGACCCAGATACACACGCAGCAAAGCTGGCATACACGCCTCCTAGTCACACACGTTTGCATAAGCACGCTCACGCACACACAGACAAAGGGCACGCACACGCATACATACAATGTACACATGCATACACACACCCACATATTGATGCTACATTGATGCAAATTCCTGGGAGACATCCAACACATTGCTTCAACCTATCCTATGTTTACAGATCATTACAGAGGAAGGGGAGGAAGCCCTAACTAACACACACAGCACTGCAGTGGAATCAGGGGTTGGTCATGAAATCAGTGCCCCAGTTACCTCCATCGTTACCTCCATCTCTGCGGTTGTGATTTGAGGGAGTCCAGCTATGACCGGAAGAGGCTTTTCGTTACAGGTTAGGAGAGCATTTTAGCTCACCCTAACCCTTTTCCTAACCTTAACCTAAGTCTCCTAACCTGCCACATTAATTATCCTAACCTGCTGCGCAAATTCTCCTAACCTGCTCTGAAATAATCCCTTCCGGTCGTAGCTTTACTCCCTCTAGTCAGAACCCATTTTTACAGTGTTGTCATCAAAATGAGACTAAGGATATGAACTAACCTGTCCCCAAAACTCATGGCCTGCCCTAATGCAACAGACAGACAGACAGACAGACAGGTTCCTCACCTCCGGGCAGATCGGCGGGGCCGCAGCTCTCTCTCTCGGGGTCGATGTCGTCCACCCACAGGGTGCGGGTACACCCCTTCCACAGGCCGTAGTGGGCTGTCTGACACGTCTGGTTGTTACTCCAGGTCTTGGGCGTGGCCAGCTCCACCCAGAACTCTGTTCCCACCCCCAGCACTGTCAGGGTCACACCCACAATGGCCACAAAGAACGCCAGCTTGATCTTCCCCTCCTGGCTGTCACTCATCCTAGGGGTCCGCCTCGTAGCACGCCCCCCTCCCTTCACCCCTGCCAGGCCGGCCAGGCCCCCATGGGCCCCAGCTCCTACCACCCCCATACGGCCATCCTCCTCTGGCTGGACAATGTAGTTGGCCCACATGGTGACCTCTACCAGAGGCCGAGAGAGGTCGGATGGAGAGAGGAAGGGAGGGAAAGAGGGAAGAGGACGGGAAAGAGAGTGAAGAGAGAGAAGCAGGGAAATTATTGAAAGGGGGTGAACCCCAAAAAGAAGAAAGGAAGGTTGAAGACAGAAGGAAGGTAGAGACACAGATAACAGCAGTTCAGAGGTGGATGTGGGGATGGAGAATGGGAGGAGGAAAGGGGAGAGAGAGATGGATGGTTCAGTATGGGAGTAGACAAGATGGGAGAAAGGGAGTGATGAGAGAAAGGTGGAGGAGGAGAGGACTGGGTGACGAGGAAGGATGGCGTATGTTTTTTCTGGAACACCCCCTGAATATAAACAAGGAAAGAAGAAAAAAAGAGGTTACCAACGACAACACCCTTTTTGTCCCCATCCATAACAAGAGAGATGATGATTCCCTAAAAAGGGGGATCAAGTTCAAGTGGGAAAAACACTTGACTGGGCCAACACTGATCTCTCTGTGGATAAAACTGCCTGTCTGCCAGGAGTAGAGATCCTTTGTTGCTGCCCTATGCAGCAGAGTACAAGCCTAGATACAGCAGGTAGCCTAGTGGTTAGAGCGTTGGGACAGTAACTGTTAAGGTCGCTAGTTTGGATCCCTGCAGTGACAAGGTGAAAATAACATATGTTAATGTGCCTTAACAATGGCTGGCTGTGACCCCACTCTCTGAAGGTGTCTCAGGGGGAGTTGGAATATGCAAAAACACCCATTTCCAATTCATACATGTGTGAAATATTTCAAATACAAGCACCCACCAAATAATTTCTTCTTATTAAAGAACTGCCTGGATTGGACATGTTTTTGTTGCTGTCCTAAACACCAGAGAGAGTATGAGCCAGATACAAGCTATTAGAGCAGACTGCTGTCAGGGTCAAGGTGAGTGTTGAATCCTCCATTAGGAACTGTGCTGGCTCTGGGCCAGACAGCCATAAGGAAAGGCTATTGTTTTCCCCAGACGCCGACCAATAACCCAGCCAGGTATCCCTGGGTCCGCCCCTACAGATCCTCCTCGCAGGTTGCTATTAGTACCCTCTCTGAAAGAAATGTTGTGCATTACACTGACTGTACAAAACATTAGGAACACTTTATCTTGCCCTCAGAACAGCCTCAATTCGTCAGGGCATGGACTCTACAAGGTGTCGAAAGCGTTCCACAGGGATGCTGGCCCATGTTGACTCCAATGCTTCCCACAGTTGTGTCAAGTTGGCTGGATGTCCTTTGGGTGGTGAACCATTCTTGCATACACACAGGAAACTGTTGAGCGTGAAAAACCCAGCAGGGTTGCAGTTCTTGACACAAACCGGTGCACCTGGCACCTACTACCATCCCCCATTCAAAGGTGCACATACACAATCCATGTCTCAATTGTCTCAAGGCTTAAAAATCATTCTTTAACCTGTATCCTCCCCTTCATCTACACTGATTGAAGTGGATTTAACAAGTGACATCAATAAGGGATCATAACTTTCACCTGGATTCACCTGGTCAGTCTATGTCATGGAAAGAGCAGGTGTTCTTAATGTTTTGTACACTCAGTGTATATGTATCATGTATACCCGCAGATACCATTCATGTTTTGTGAATGTGTGAGCGTTTACATGTGTGTGGTGTGGTGTGGTGTGGTGTGTGTGAGGTAATTCAGCCCTGGGTGGCTCTGGGTGGCAATTAACGCCAAGCGCTGACAGTGGTGGTAGACAGATTGAGTGTCCCAGGGATAGGTCCCACATCAGGGGCCATGGCGCTGGAGTGAGTGAGTGTCCCAGGGATAGGTCCCACATCAGGGGCCATGGCGCTGGAGTGAGTGAGTGTCCCAGGGATAGGTCCCACATCAGGGGACAGAGTGGTGGAGTCCCATGGACAGGTCCCAGGTTGGGACACAGCCAGTCAGACAGCAGGTGAAAAGAAAAGATAAATACTTGATCCATTAAGTATCTTCTCTACTATCAAACTGCAATCCTAAATCAACCCATTGCCCCTACTCTTTAGGCACACAGTAAAACTGTTGCAAAGTCCTCCTAGCCTATAGGAGGGTACGTTGGTATATTTTGTTTATACATACAATCCACTAACATCTACACAAGTGCCTGAGGGGTTAGGGACACGGGTTGAGTTGGGGCAATAGGATAGGATAGGAGACAGCAGTTCAGTGTAAACATGGGAGTTTGTGATTTGCTTTGGATGAAAGCGTCCATTGAGTGACCATCTAAATGTGATAGAAATATGGTGAAGAAGTCGGGATAGGCTGTGTGGCAGTGGAGGCTGGTGGGAGGAGCTATAGGATGGCTGGAATGGAATAAAAGGAACGGAGTCAAACGTGATTTCCATATATTTGATACCGTTCCATGAATTCCATTCCAGCCATTACAATGAGCCCGTCCCTCTATAGCTCCTCCCACCAGCCTCCATTGCTGTGTAGTAATCTATTAGGTGTGTACTCTGCTATCAGTCTATAGCTCCTCCCACCAGCCTCCATTGCTGTGTAGTAATCCATTAGGTGTGTACTCTGCTATCAGTCTATAGCTCCTCCCACCAGCCTCCATTGCTGTGTAGTAATCCATTAGGTGTGTACTCTGCTATCAGTCTATAGCTCCAAACCAAAGTCAAACGGCTGAGAACTGTCTGCCCTTTTTTAAATGTTGCACTGGGACGTCCTTCTGACATATCTGGCAATCACAGAGGAAGGGATCACTTTCTGTCTGTCAAAGAGCATCATGCGCTCCCTATGGAATGTCCCACAGAACCAAAATAAAGATTATTTAATGGTATACACTATCAGAGATATGTATATCCAATGGCTAGACTGAAACTTCTCTTGCACATGAAGTAACCTATAGCTTATATCTATAGCATAAGGCATAGCACTGAACCTAATGGAAAATAACAAGAGCAACTGCTGACAGTTGAATTAGGAGCTGTAGAATTACACACACCTCACATGGATAGATATCCCATTACATCACGCACTGCAAAAAGTGACATCTAAGCAAGCAAACATATGTTATATTAAGTGATTAGTCACTTACGTTCTTTAAAAAAACAACTAAATTATCTAACGTCATTGCCAGATAATTTTGCTTATTTTAATGAGAATTAAATATCTTGAAATATATTCAAATAAATAAATAAATATATTCAATTAAGATAAATTACTTGTATTTAGCCTTTTTTTAGGTTAAAAGAGGCCAAATATCTGCCAATGACGTTAGACATGTTAGCTTAGTAAGACAAGAAACACTCGTTTGAAGTGAATTATCACTAGATAACATATTTAAGTTGCTTAGATGTCACTTTTTGCTGGGCAATGTCCATGATTTCCTAATCATGGTCAAAATAACACAGCAAACTGTTCCACAAATCAGATCAAACCTAATCGTGTCAAAACTAAGATCGACTGCAGAAATGTTTCATTTCAAAAGGATCTATCCATTTACTTGTTGAGCAGTAGAACTAAAACGGCAGGCTCTAACTGCTCACACATGTTAGGAAAAAAGACATCTGTGAAAATCAGCAACACTCTCTCCTACTTAACCACCACTACTGAAACCAGCACAACATGCAGCTATAAGCACGATCTAAAGCCCAGAACCAATAACAACAAGGAGAAAAGTAAGTCTGACCTGTTTGGAATATGTTGTTCACTTCAGATTGAAAGAAGCTTGGAACTTAATAGAGGGGAGAAAGTTGGGAGTGTTGGAGAGAGAGAGGGGAGGGAGAGAGAGAGAAAGGAAGAGAGAGAGAGGGACATGTTTATACCTGGTGCTAACATGGGTCCTTTGTCCTGATTGTTTACATTCTGATTGTGCCCACATTTCCAGATTTCCTGGTCACTCCCTGTATGCAAATTAACTGAGTGCTATTCTTTTACAATAATATTTATGTATTTATTGTAAGACACACATATTGATGTCATAATTCAATGGTGCCACCTGTCAATGATTTTAGAAGGTGGGGTAATTGTGATTTCAATTGTTTCTCTGTCCAGATCTGTCTACACACAAGATACCCAGACACAATGCATGCTTGACTACCTCTGGGGGTGGTCAGAAAGATCTGATCACAATCCGTCTTTTAATCGTCTACACCTGTCTAAAAATGTGGGCACAATCAGAATGTGGACCAGATCAGGACAGAGCATGCATGTTGTTAAAACCAGGTATAAATGGGGCTAAAGAAAGAGAGAGGCAGAAGAGAGAGATAGTCAGTGTGTGTTAAGGGGGTGGGGTAAGTAAAGGATATGGAAAGAGAGAGTAAGAGGAGAGGGAGCGCTGGGTAGGTTGGTTCTGTTGTTGATTAACTGTGTCTACTGGCCTCTGACCCTCAGAATGTGTGTTTGTGTGTATCCAGGTCCATATTCAAACTCAACTCTACCTTTGTTTAAAATCTTTATGGTTTTGTTTTCTGCCATGATGACAGGCAAAGTTTGTGTGGGTAAAAACATTGTGTGTGTCTATGTGTGCGTTTGTTTGTGCTTGTGTGTGTCTTTGTCTATTTAAGAAAGCCAGCTGTTAATGGCATTAAGTGGTGGCAAGGGAGGGGCCTCTGTACTGTTTATATGAGTGGAGGCCAGGGTAGCACTTCACAGCAATCCATAACACACTGTTAATCAGAGAGAGAGAGAAAAAAAGAGAGGAGAGGAAGAGAGGGGGAGAGAGAGGAGAGGGAGGGAGGGAGAGGAGAGGAGAACGAGAGAGTCAGAGCAGATAGAGCAGACAGAGAGAGAGAGAGAGAGAGAAAGAGAGAGAGAGAGAGAGAGAGAGAGAGAGAGAAAGAGAGAGAAAAAAAGAGAGGAGAGACAGAGAGGGGGAAACGAGAGGAGAGGAAGGGAGAGAAGGGAGAGAAGAACGAGAGAGTCAGAGCAGACAGAGCAGACAGAGCAGACAGAGACAGAGAGAGAGAGAGATAGTCAGAGCAGACAGACACACCCTACAGAGCCCCAGGACAACAGCACAATTAGACCCAACCAAATCATGAGAAAACAAAAAGATAATTACTTGACACATTGGAAAGAATTAACAAAAAAACAGAGCAAACTAGAATGCTATTTGGCCCTACACAGAGAGTACACAGTGGCAGAATACCTGACCACTGTGACTGACCCCAAATTAAGGAAAGCTTTGACTATGTACAGACTCAGTGAGCATAGCCTTGCTATTGAGAAAGGCCGCCGTAGGCAGACATGGCTCTCAAGAGAAGACAGGCTATGTGCTCACTGCCCACAAAATGAGGTGGAAACTGAGCTGCACTTCCTAACCTCCTGCCCAATGTATGACCATATTAGAGAGACATATTTCCCTCAGATTACACAGATCCACAAAGAATTCGAAAACAAACCCAATTTTGAAAAACTCATATCTACTGGGTGAAATTCCACAGTGTGCCATCACAGCAGCAAGATTTGTGACCTGTTGCCACGAGAAAAGGGCAACCAGTGAAGAACAAACACCATTGTAAATACAACCCATATTTATGCTTATTTATTTTATATTGTGTCCTTTAACCATTTGTACATTGTTAAAACACTGTATATATATAATATGACATTTGTAATGTCTTTATTGTTTTGAAACTTCTGTATCTGTAATGTTTACTGTTCATTTTTGTTGTTTTTCACTTTATATATTCACTTTGTATGTTGTCTACCTCACTTGCTTTGGCAATGTTAACACGTTTCCCATGCCAATAAAGCCCTTGAATTGAATTGAATTGAATTGAATTGAGAGAGAGAGAGAGAGAGAGAGAGAGAGTCAGAGCAGACAGAGAGAGTAATAGCAGGCAGATCAGACAGAGAGAGAGAGTCAGAGCAGACAGAGCAGACAGAGAGAGTCAGATCAGACAGAAAGAGAGAGAGAGAGAGAGTCAGAGCAGACAGAGAAGACAGACAGAGAGAGAGAGAGAGTCAGAGCAGACAGAGCAGACAGGTAGAGAGAGAGAGTCAGAGCAGATAGAGCAGGCAGAGAGAGAAAGAGTCAGAGCAGACAGAGAAGACAGAGAGAGAGAGAGTCAGAGCAGACAGAGCAGACAGACAGAGAGAGAGAGAGAGAGTCAGAGCAGACAGAGCAGACAGGTAGAGAGAGAGAGAGTCAGAACAGATAGGGCAGACAGAGAGAGAGAGTCAGAGCAGACAGAGAAGACAGAGAGAGAGAGTCAGAGCAGACAGAGCAGACTGAGAGAGAGAGAGAGAGTCAGAGCAAACAGAGAAGACAGAGAGAGAGAGTCAGAGCAGACAGAGCAGACAGAATGAGAGAGAGAGTCAGAGCAGACAGAGCAGACAGAGAGAGTCAGAGCAGTCAGAGCAGACAGAGAAGAGAGAGAGAGAGTCAGAGCAGACAGAGAGGACAGAGAGAGAGTCAGAGCAGACAGAGCAGACTGAGAGGGGGGGGAGAGAGAGAGAGAGTCAGAGCAAACAGAGAAGACAGAGCAGACAGAGCAGACAGAGAGCGAGAGAGAGAGTCAGAGCAGACAGAGAGAGAGTCAGAGCATTCAGAGAGAGCAAGTCAGAGCAGACAGAGAGAGAGAGAGAGAGAGATAGTCAGAGCAGACAGAGAGAGAGAGTCAGAACAGACAGAGCAGACAGAGCAGACAGAGAGAGAGAGAGAGAGTCAGAGCAGAAAGAGCAGACAGGGAGAGTCTGAACAGACAGAGCAGACAGAGAGAGAGAAAGAGTCAAAGCATATAGAGCAGACAGAGAGAGAGAGAGTCAGAGCAGACACAGAGAGAGAGAGTCAGAGCAGACAGAGAGAGAGAGAGAGAGAGAGAGTCAGAGCAGACAGAGAGAGTCAGAGCACACAGAGCAGTCAGAGAGAGAGAGAGAGAGAGAGAGAGAGAGAGAGAATGAGAGAGCAGACAGAGCAGACAGAGAGAGAGAAAGACAGAGCAGACAGAGCAGACAGAGAGAGAGAGTCAGAGCAGACAGAGAGAGAGGGAGAGCGAGAGTCAGAGCAGACAGAGAATATAGAGAGAGAGAGTCAGAGCAGACAGAGAGAGAGTCAGAGCAGACAGAGAGAGAGACAGAGAGAGAGAGAGAGAGAATGAGAGAGCAGACAGAGCAGACAGAGAGAGAGAAAGTCAGAGCAGACAGAGCAGACAGAGAGAGAGAGAGTCAGAGCAGACAGAGAGAGAGAGAGAGAGAGAGAGTGAGAGAAAGTCAGAGCAGACAGAGAATATAGAGAGAGCGAGTCAGAGCAGACAGAGAGAGAGTCAGAGCAGACAGAAAGAGAGACAGAGAGAGAGAGAGAGTCAGAGCAGACAGAGAATATAGAGAGAGAGAGTCAGAGCAGACAGAGAGAGAGTCAAAGCAGACAGAGAGAGAGACAGAGAGAGAGAGAGAGAGAGAGTCAGAGCAGACAGAGAGGGATTAGGGGAGAAAGACAGAAGGAAAGAAAGACAGAGAGAGACAAACTGCAACTGACAGAATGACAGACAGAAACACACTTGGAAAGAGAGAACTACAGAGGAAAATAAGAGGTGGAAAGTTGTGGGAAAATAAGTTGGTTGTAGAAAAAGGCAGTGTGTTGGAGAAAGAGACGACAAGAGCAGTCAAGGTACAACTACATTTCATACAGTTTGCTTTCCTGTAGTCGTTGTTCTAAAGCAGAGTAGAACCCCATTCAACGTTCTAAAGAAAATTAGAACCGTAATCATTATCAGAATAGCACAATCAGAAGAAGCCCAGTCAGTGGTCTATAGTACATAACCTCCCTTTAAGGAAGCAGAGTGTAGAGAGAAGTCCAGCCTGGTCTCATGGAAGTTCTCCACATGATCCAGCTCCTGCTCTGCTGTACTGCTCACAGTTTGGGTTACACATGACACGTGGCAGAGAGAGAGAGAGAGCGAGACAGACTTAGAGAAAGAGATATAAACATAGAGGGAGGAAGGTAGGGCGAGGGAGAGCGAGAAAGAGCGAGAGAGAGAGAGAGAGAGTAGCGACACTGAGAGAGAAAGCTAATTGAGGCAGAGGGAGAGAGAGATCGAGTGGCAGAGAGTCATGGGGAACTCAACGAATGAGGTACGGGGCTGACAGGAATGCCCCTCCCCCAGTCACCACTCATCTCAGTTCCTCACCACTTCCTGGGATTGCAGCATAACAACACGCTTGTTCTGTAGGTGATGATTATTTTCAGAAAGTGGACAATATGCTGGGCATATGGGCTTAATGAATAGCCAAACATCTATTCAACTAGATTCATTTTCCTAGCACCCTGGGTGGGTGGGCAAGGGTCCAGAAACACGCAAGACATGAGGGAAGGGGGGCTGTCAGATTTGACATATAAATGCATTGAATTAATGTGGTATCAATCATAAAAGGTGGCCTACATTATTTCATCTTGCCTATGCAAATTAGCTTTCCTGTCAAAATACAATTATACCTGTGTGCTTTATTTCGTAACATTTTTCTAGTTGCTGTAGACTGGACTCTGGCACTGTGCCTCTGTCCTGGGTGTACGGCTTTACCTCTCCTCCCTCATATGGTCTGATAGGAAGACAGTGGTAATCTCAGGTCTTTTATAATACATGGTGTGCTGAAGTGATCAACCTCAGGCTCTCATATACACATCACTCAAAGTTCTTCTGTCACCACCGGAGTGATGTGTGCTCACACACACACACACACACACACACACACACACACACACACACGCACATGCACACGCACACGCACACGCACACGCACACGCACACGCACACGCACACGCAAACGTTCATGTAAGCATGCACACCAAAACGCGTGCAAGCTCGCGCACACACACACAACGGAACACACACACACTGCATGATGTCATCTATAAGATATTCTATAGTTGAACTAAGGACTGCATAGAAGAGAAAAAACACTAAATGTTTGTTTGATCTACATGACAAGAGAAATCTGAACCTTAAACCTATGCATTTACAAATTGTGCTCTGCTTTCACACACACGTACACACACGTACACACACAGGCACACAGCATCCATCCCTTGATGTAGTGTTTAGAGTAGCTCTCTCCCTAGCTACTGCAGCGTTCTATCTTTCTGAATGCTGATCAGTGGGAGGTGTGGTGTAGACTTCCCACTAGAGGGCAGCAGTGCATGGATATACAACTGCAGCATCAGACCTGCCTGGGCTGGGCTCCTATGGTGGGCTACTGAGGAAAGATCTCAATTGCATACTCCTCATGTCCTCTCTCCTTGTCTCCTTCTCAAAACTCATTGGAGAAGAAAGTCAGAGGGGCAGGACTTCTGGCTTTCTCATCCAATGGGTTTTGAGGAGATGAGGAGAGAGGACACGAGGAGTATGCAATTGAGATCGTCCCTGAGTCTCTATACTGATTCCCATTGGAGCAGGATGAAGTTGTTCATTTACACTGATCCAAGGACCGTCTTGTTTTCCCTCTTGGGATTGGGGTGGGTAAACTGATCTTAGATTCTGTGCTTTCTGGCAACATCTACCTGCCTGGTCTGGAGGGATTGCGCCATATTGCTGGCCTTCCTCAGTGGAGTGCAACGGCGCACAGACATGGGATGTAGAGACACGGTTCATTATTCCCACGAGTGTCATGTCTGTGCTGCGCTATACACTTCTGTAGCTGTTCCCTCCTGAATAAGCCCCAGGTGAGTATAGAGGGAGTACTGAAGGCTGCAGTGTCAACCTGTTTTCATGCCACTTAGGCAAGCCTCTACCCATGAATACTGCTGACCAGTCAGCTCAGGTTTATGTGTACTGTGCTTCTGAACCAGTCACCTTGACATTTCAATGGAGAAAGAGTCAAACTCAGTCCTGTGTGGCTCAGTTGGTAGAGCATGGCAAATACAATGCCAGGGTTGTGGGTTTGATTCCCGCGGGGGACCAGTATGAAAATGTATGCACTCACTACTGTAAGTCGTGGTTAAATGACTTAAACATACAAGCCAAGTCTAATTGCACTTTTAGTCAACTCCTGCTTTTCAGTGTGTATAATCAGAAGTTAAGTGGCCTCCCAAGTGGCGAAGTGGTCTAAGGCCACATATCAGTGCTAGAGGCATCACTACAGACCTTGGTTCAATTCCAGGCTGTATCACAGCCAATTGTGATTCGTAATCCCATAGGGCGGTGCACAACTGGCCCAGTGTGGTTAGGGTTTGGCCGTCATTGTAAATAAGAATTTGTTCTTAACTGACTCGCCTAGTTAAATAAAAGGTTCAATAAAAGATCCACACTTGTTATAAACTACATGTGGTTTTAGCCATTTTTTATTCCATTAATTCACTTAAGAAATCACATTTCCCCCCCCAAAAAGCTCAAATTAAATGACATGGTAACATTTAAAAAGCTAATTTTAGAAAGGGAGGAAGTCACATTTCCCTGGTACTGTCCAACTCTAGGTCTGAACACAAAGCATCATGGGAACTCCCTCTCAACCCCAGTGTAACCAGTGGTCCTTGGAGTCGTAATGACAAAGGTTGAGGGAGATGAGGAAGAAGTGAGACCATATATACAGTTGAGGGGACAACCTTTTGATGAGTATGAACATTGTTGAACAGTCCAATAGAACACTTGAGAACCTGTCCAAAAGACTGCACTCCCCTTCAGTTAAAAAAAACATCTGTTTAACATCTCACCCTTTGTGACAACAAACCCATTACTTAACAGAAGAGGTGTACAATCACACAATACTACCTGACTTCTATGGTTACTAAAAGCCTGATAACTTGGTCAAAGTAAATAGTGCATTTTATTTGTGGGCAGTAGAACAGGAAACAGTGGTATTAGTCTTTATACCTTTATTTTGTCTGCTGAGGTGAGAAGTTACACAAACACTACCTGGGCCAAAGAGATTTCTGTATGAGCAGTCCAATATTCTATAGGTAGGTTTGAAACAGGAAGCAAAACAAAAGAAACTAATTCCAGACAAAGAAATACAACTTGAATACTGACTACAACCTTAAATCATTGTTACCTGAAAATACCAAAGCATGAAATGACTCCATGTATTGACAAACTTGCTAAGCACAGACATGAATGAGTACTCCATATATTTTTATCTTGAATGTGACATGAAAAATAGCAAGGCTTTTAATCAGAATCAGATCGAGCCCTACTCAACACCAATCCAATATTTACCACTCACAATTCAAAAATAACAACTCAGAACTTCAAAAGTCTGCCTTTCCCCTCTCCCAGTCTCTTATGGGTAAGGGTAGGGTGTAGGGACAGAATTATTTTGCCTGCTAAAAATGGCGATGGATAAATTCAAACTAGATGAAAGGTTTCAATCCAAAAACAAAAAAAAACATCAAAGACACAGACAGTAATAAAAACGTATGGTACTCAAACTTCAAGGTGTGACAGTATAAACCACAACAGCTGACATTCAGATAAATTAGTCCAATATGACATTGGAGTTGGTTATGTGTAGTTACAGCTTCTCCCCCTCTCGCTACACACACAGGGAGAGGGGCTTAGTCTGATGTACATGGAAGAAAAGAAACAAGGAAATCTAAAGGTCCAAATCTGAGAAATAAAAATCGCAAAACGAGGCCATTCCTGTCAATAGCTTTCCATCCTATCCTGTCAATAGCTTTCCATCCTATCCTGTCAATAGTTTTCCATGCTATCCTGTCAATAGTTTTCCATGCTATCCTGTCAATAGTTTTCCAGCTTTCCTTCCCCTTTTTCACAACAAGAAACTGACCATGTTATCTACATTGGTGGGCCAAATAAAAAATGTCACCAACTCCCTCTCCCCATATGAAATGATGAATACTCCTGTCCATCCATCTATCCACCACTCTTATAGAGTAGACCAGTCCACTTCCCCCTCTCTACACCTTCCCAAAGTACTTAAAACAGGCTCCCTCCATTTAAATACAAACCATAAGGTGTGGCAAGACCCCCCCCCAGAATGACGCATCTCTTTCTCACAAAGTATTTTTTTTAAAATCATTTACCCCTGTCCTGTTACTACACACAATTCACAAAAATCTTTGACCCCCCCCCCTCCCCCGGTTTTCATCAGAATACAAACCCTTCATCTCTCCCTTCTCTTTTGCCCAATAGCAAATGGATCCCCAGCCCCTACCCCCGGGTACTTCTCTGAACTCCACCTGGCCTTCTGATGGACTAGGTGAAACATTATGTCGCTCACACCTTTTCAGGTCAAAACAAGTGCCTAGGTGGTATGGGGTTAGGGGTCGATTTGAAATATGACAATCCACCCCCCCCCTCGCTATCCTCGTCTGTCGTCATCCTCTACCAGAAGTCTCGGCGGTGGTAGGCATCAGGGTCGCAGTATTTGGTCACCACCACCCGGTTAGCAAACTTCCTGCCCGTCAGACCCTGCATGGCCTTCTGGGAGTCAAACACTGACATGAACTCCACAAAGATCTATAGGACAGAGAGAGGAAATGTAAGGAGGTTCAATGGAGATCATTCAAAAACGCATAGTCATAAAGTTGAAGACAGACAGAAGCTTCTCTCTCTCACCTTGCCAGTGCCAGGGACCTCCAGCCCATCCACAGGTCTGGGGATCTCGATGCTCTTGACCTGGCCGTACTTGCTGCACTCGTCCCTCACATCCTCCACGATCTCCTCATATTCCTCTTCATCCACCAGCTCCTCCACAGCCACCATATTCATCAGACACAGCACCTCTGTGGGCAGGCCGGCCATCTGTGTCATTGAGCTGTTCATCAGGCCCGGCACCTGCAGCGTCACCGGGGTCTGGTTTATACTTGTCTGGAGGGGAGAGGGGAGGGTTGGAGAAGGAGTGTCGGTGGATACAGAACATGCAGTGAGGGATTGGAAAAGTAGAACAGACACAGCACAGGCCGCCCCAAGGGCACAACATATGCTCCCCCCGCGCAAGATCCCCCCCCCCCCCTGCGCAAGATCCTCTCACCCCCCCCCCGCGCAAGATCCTCTCACCCCCCCCCCCGCGCAAGATCCTCTCACCCCCCCGCGCAAGATCCTCTCACCCCCCCCCCCCCCCCGCGCAAGATCCTCTCACCCCCCCCCGCGCAAGATCCTCTCACCCCCCCCCGCGCAAGATCCTCTCACCCCCCCGCGCAAGATCCTCTCACCCCCCCGCGCAAGATCCTCTCACCCCCCCGCGCAAGATCCTCTCACCCCCCCCGCGCAAGATCCTCTCACCCCCCCCGCGCAAGATCCTCTCACCCCCCCCCGCGCAAGATCCTCTCACCCCCCCCCGCGCAAGATCCTCTCACCCCCCCCCGCGCAAGATCCTCTCACCCCCCCCGCGCAAGATCCTCTCACCCCCCTGCGCAAGATCCTCTCACCCCCCCCTGCGCAAGATCCTCTCACCCCCCCCTGCGCAAGATCCTCTCACCCCCCCTGCGCAAGATCCTCTCACCCCTCCGCGCAAGATCCTCTCACCCCCCCGCGCAAGATCCTCTCACCCCCCCCGCGCAAGATCCTCTCACCCCCCCGCGCAAGATCCTCTCACCCCCCCGCGCAAGATCCTCTCATCCCCCCCGCACAAGATCCTCTCATCCCCCCCGCACAAGATCCTCTCATCCCCCCCGCACAAGATCCTCTCACCCCCCCCGCACAAGATCCTCTTACGCCCTCTGCACAAGATCCTCTATCCAAGTGTATCTTTCTCAGATGTCCTGATGGCTCCCTGGATCAAGAGCTTCACTCTACCTTCTACTTCCCTCTCCACTGTAGCACTATATTCCCAGCCTGCCCAGATCTCAGTCTTACCAGAGTGGCGTTCTTGGATCCCACGCTGGCTCTCTGCACCAGGAGTTTTTTATCTCCCAGCTGCATGCCGTTGAGTCCTGCTATGGCCTGTGGGAACAGGGCATCTCCAAGTTTAATACAGCTGTCAATCATCAGCAGGGACAACCCCCCAGGGTCTATGCACTTCCACACATTATATATTGAAATTCCCCCTTTCAAGAACCCAATCAAAAGAAGAATTTAGTATTTTTCCCTTTCTACAGATGGTCATTTTCAAAGGTTTTACGTTTTTTTTGTTACTGCAATTGAGTTCAATCATAACAGAGAACCCTGAAATATTGGGAGTGTAAACATATGAAATAATGTTGTCAAGAGTTGTGTCTCTTTCTGTGGGGGTTAAAGTGTATATATGAAACACATAATACATTTTAATAATATCTCAAGAGCAATATAGTTCCCCTTTTATAACATTTACATTTTTATTGATATGCAAGTAATTCAAAATGTGAAGATATTTTTAACCTGGAACAAGTCCAAAACCATGACATGGTGTGTGAAGAAGTAAAAATGAAGGGGGTGGTTAGCTACCTGATTCTCCATGGTGATCTGGTCGTTCAGGTTGACGTCTACATACTCACAGAACGCATAACCCTTAGACAAACCTGTGGCACTATCCTTGACCAAGTTAAAGGCCTTGAGAGGCCCAAACGATGTCAGGAGCTCCTTCACCTGGAGAACACAGAGAGGAAAGATTACCATAGAGATCAGAGGGGAAACGATGGGAGGGACAGGGGAAATGGGAGAACAGTCAGACGAGGAGAGGAGACATTGTTGAACACTTAACATCTCAGACTATTGGAGCTCTTTCAAGCTGTCTGGCTTCCATCAAACCGCGTCCAGCATTTACTAGGCATGTGAGGAAACAGGAGGTTTTCACTGGGCCAGACTGGGACGTCACGGGAGGTGAGCAGCCAGCACACCCCAGTATGTGGCTCCAGGTGACCTGGTTAGAAGGCTAAGCTGCTTATGGTTAGCTCACTGACCTGGTCATCATTCAGGTAGTTGGGCAGGCCTCCGATGAAAAGCTTGTGGGCCGAGTCAGGCACCACTGTGGACACCACGCCTACACAGACAGAGAAGGAGAGAGAAGTTATTTAAAGTCAACCAAACATTGATATAAACAGCCTAAATCCAGTCTGAACCTACAGAGACTAGAGGTCGACCAATTAATCGGCACGTGTGTGTGTGTATATATACAGTGGGGCAAAAAAGTATTTAGTCAGCCACCAATTGTGCAAGTTCTCCCACTTAAAAAGATGAGAGGCCTGTAATTTTCATCATAGGTACACTTCAACTATGACAGACAAAATGAGAAGAAAAAAAATTCCAGAAAATCACATTGTAGGATTTTTAATGAATTTATTTGCAAATTATGGTGGAAAATAAGTATTTGGTCAATAACAAAGGTTTCTCAATACTTTTTTATATACCCATTGTTGGCAATGACAGAGGTTAAATGTTTTCTGTAAGTCTTCACAAGGTTTTCACACACTGTTGCTGGTATTTTGGCCCATTCCTCCATGCAGATATCCTCTAGAGCAGTGATGTTTTGGGGCTGTTGCTGGGCAACACGGACTTAACTCCCTCCAAAGATTTTCTATGGGGTTGAGATCTGGAGACTGACTAGGCCACTCCAGGACCTTGCTTCTTACGAAGCCACTCCTTCATTGCCTGGGCGGTGTGTTTGGGATCATTGTCATGCTGAAAGATCCAGCCACATTTCATCTTCAATTTGGGGCGGCAGGGTAGCCTAGTGGTTAGAGCGTTGGACTAGTAAGGTTGCAAGTTCAAATCCCCGAGCTGACACGGTACAAATCTGTCGTTCTGCCCCTGAACCCTCATTTAAAATAAGAATTTGTTCTTAACTGACTTGCCTAGTTAAATAAAGGTAAAATAAATCAAATGCCCTTGCTGATGGAAGGAGGTTTTCACTCAAAATCTCACGATACATAGCCCATTCATTCTTTCCTTTACACGGATCAGTCGTCCTGGTCCCTTTGCAGAAAAACAGCCCCAAAGCATGATGTTTCCACCCCCATGCTTCACAGTAGGTATGGTGTTCTTTGGATGCAACTCAGCATTCTTTGTCCTCCAAACACGACGAGTTGAGTTTTTACCAAAAAGTTATATTTTGGTTTCATCTGACCATATGATATTCTCCCAATCTTCTTCTGGATTATCCAAATGCTCTCTAGCAAACTTCAGATGGGCCTGGGCATGTACAGGGGGACACGTCTGGCACTGCAGGATTTGAGTCCCTGGCGGCGTAGTGTGTTACTGATGGTAGGCTTTGTTACTTTGGTCCCAGCTCTCTGCAGCTCATTCACTAGGTCCCCCCATGTGGTTCTGGAATTTTTGCTCACCGTTCTTGTGATCATCTTGACCCCACGGGGTCAGATCTTGCGTGGAGCCCCAGATCGAGGGAGATTATCAGTGGTCTTGTATGTCTTCCATTTCCTAATAATTGCTCCCACAGTTGATTTCTTCAAACCAAGCTGCTTACCTATTGCAGATTCAGTCTTCCCAGCCTGGTGCAGGTCTACAATTTGGTTTCTGGTGTCCTTTGACAGCTCTTTGGTCTTGGCCATAGTGGAGTTTGGAGTGTGACTGGTTGAGGTTGTGGACAGGTGTCTTTTATACTGATAACAAGTTCAAACAGGTGCCATTAATACAGGTAACGAGTGGAGGACAGAGGAGCCTCTTAAAGAAGAAGTTACAGGTCTGTGAGAGCCAGACATCTTGCTTGTTTTGTAGGTGACCAAATACTTATTTTCCACCACAATTTGCAAATAAAATCATTAAAATACCTACAATGTGATTTGAATTCTTTTCTCCTAATTTTGTCTGTCATAGTTGAAGTGTACCTATGATGAAAATTATAGGCCTCATCGTTTTAAGTGAGAGAACTTGCACAATTGGTGGCTGACTAAATACTTTTTGCCCCACTGTGTGTGTGTGTGTGTGTGTGTGTGTGTGTGTGTGTGTGTGTGTATGTATGTATGCATGCATGCATGCATGTATGTATATATGTGTGTGTGTGTGTATGTGTAATGACAATTATAACTACTGAATTAACAATTATTTTAACTTAATATAATACATAAATATAATCTATTTAGTCTCAAATATATAATGAAACTGCTCAATTTGGGTTAAATAATGCTAAAACAGTGTTGGAGAAGAAAGTAAAAGTGCAATATGTGCCATGTAAGAAACATGTTTAAGATCCTTGCTCAGAACATATGAAAGCTGGTGTTCTTCAATCTTTCCACTTAAGAAGTTTAAGGTTGTAGTTATTATAGGAATTATGAGGCATTGACTATTTCTCTCTATACCATCTTGTATTTCATATACCTTTCACTATTTGATGTTCTAACAGGCACTTTAGTGTTGCCAGCCTAATCTCAGGAGTTGATAGGCTTGAAGTCATAAACAGAGCTGTGCTTCAAGCATTGCTAAGAGCTGCTGGCAAACGCAGTAAAGTTTGAATGAATGCTTACGAGCCTGCTGCTGCCTACCACCGCTCCGTCAGACTGCTCTATCAAATATCAAATCATAGACTTAATTATAATATAATAAACACAGAAATAAAAGCATGTGGTCATTAATATGGTAAAATACGGAAACTATAATTTCGAAAACAAGACGTTTATTCTTTCAGATAAAATACGGAACGGTTCCGTATTTCACTAACGGATGGCAACCCTAAATCTAAATATTGCTGTTACATTGCACAACCTTCAATGTATGTCATAATTATGTAAAATTCTGGTAAATTAGTTCGCAACGACCCAGGCAGCCCAAACTGTTGCATATACCCTGACTCTGCGTGCAATGAACGCAAGAGTAGTGACACAATTTCCCTAGTTAATATTGCCTGCTAACCTGGATTTCTTTTAGATAAATATGCAGGTTTAAAAAAAATATACTTCTGTGTATTGATTTTTAAGAAAGGCATTTATGTTTGTGGTTAGGTACATTCGTGCAACGATTGTGTTTTTTCCCCGCAAATGCGCTTTTGTTAAATCATCACCCGTTTGGCGAAGTAGGCTGTGATTCGATGATAAATGAACAAGCACCGCATTGATTATATGAAACGCAGAAGCTAGTTAACCCAGTAATATTAACAACCATGTGTAGTTAACTAGTGATTATTTGAAGATTGTTTTTTATAAGACAGGTTAAATGCTAGCTAGCAACTTCCCGTGGCTCCTTGCTGCACTCACGTAACAGGTGGTCAGCCTGCCACACAGTCTGCTCGTGGATTGTAATGTAATCGGCGTTGAAAAATCATGATCGGTCGACCTCTAATAGAGACGAAATAGGCCAGACTAAGAAGGGTTTAAAGATGGACTAAATAGAGTGAAGCAGTCAGCCACAGACGTTCAGACAGAGACAGACAGGCGGACAGACCAGGCACGTAGACGCTGGGGTTCTCGCTCATGCCGGGCAGGGGCTGGTAGTCATGGGGACGGCGGATCTTCAGACTCTGTCCCTGGAAGATGATGCCGTCGAACGCCATGGCCTGGGTTGTCTCATCCACTGAGCGGAACTTTGGGACAACAAACACAGACCAGGTTTTAGAAAGGTAGAGGGTTAACTTTCACCTGTCAGATTATTTCAGAAAACTTGGATAAAAGGAAAAGAGGCCCTTTTGGACTATTGAGGAAGGTCACATTTCTTCTCCAGGTGTTGAGACCCACCTCGAGGAAGGCAAAGTTCTTGTCCTGGTTGATCTGAACAGCGAGGACGGGGTTTCCTGGAGCCTGAGTGAGACCACCCAGACGCATCTGAGCGTTGAAGAAATCCATCATGGACTCCTACACAGGTAGAGGGAGAGACATTGAGGCAATACTCTGGAAGACTCACTCCAACAACAGTATTTATTATGCACTCTCTGATCCCCCTGAGCTTGAAATACTAGTTGACAGAATCAGGTGGCCCGGCCTCTATCCTTAACCTGTCAAGGCTCTACGCAGAACTTGTTTTATGAGGAGCACGTCAAAAATGTAGGCGCAAACAAAGAAATTTAGGAGCACAATGAAACATATGATGAAATAAAAGCTAGAATCTTTAATTTTTCTAGGCACACTGGTCCTCCAAAATAAAAATTCCAGGTTGCACAGCTACATATTTAGTCACAAACGCAAGTTAAATGGCAGCACTGTAGAGCCCTGTTAACCTGTATCAACTTCTACCTACTCATCTCTCTGATCTCTGTCCCTACATCCATCCAGGAGCTAACTGACCTCTGTGATGCCGAAGGGGATGTTGCCCACATAAAGCCGACGGGCCTGTCTGGTCATCTGGCTTCCCACCACAGGGACGGGAGTGGGGGTCACGGCCAGGCCGTCTGGGGTCATGGTGGGCAGCAGGGCCGTGGCTGGGATCTGACCCGCAGCTTGAGGAGAAGTCACATGTTTAAAACAACATTCATACAGCTTCCAGAACAAGACAGTACTAGTAAGAACACAGTTAAATAGGAGGCCAAACGAGGGTCAAAGAGTTGAATAGAGTAGATAAAAATAGAGAGGAGAGAGAACAAGGAAGTGAGGCCTCCTCTCTTACCCTGCATGGCTTTGTACTGCATCACACTGATGTGTTCAAAGCCAGGAGGAGGGACGTCCCAGTACTTCTTCACTTTGTTCTTCTTCTTCGTTTCACGGTGCGGGGAACGACTGATGGAGAGAAAATAGGACAGGAGGAGTGAGGACAGAAAGACCAACAGAGGAGCGCAGGGGGAAACAGATGACGTAAAAAGACAAATAGAAGTCATTACTTGTGATGTCCTGTGAGTCAAGCCTTAGATAGACCTTTAGAGAAACCTACAGCTTCTCTTTAACCCATCTATGAGAAACACCAGGTTTACACTTCTGAATCCATGTTATAAATTATTATACCTTTTACAAATACAAGTGATTTCAAATGGCATACTACTTTTAAATGACATTTACAGTGGATGATGTCACAGAGCCCTACAAATCTAACCCATTATTACAGAGTTGGCCCTACAGTTTCATTGTTCTCTCTCCATAGAAACCCCTTACCGAAACCTTCCCACACAATGGTATACACAGGATATAATACGCTGTCGTAAACATGAGTGGATAGTACACAATCAGAGGAAAGATCACTTGCTAGAGTGACTGGAGTGATATTGTAATAATGCAGAAACAAGCTCTGTGTTAGTTTGCTGTATTACCTTACAGCAATCTCTTGGGGTTGTTGTTGGGATGGTGAGCTGAAATGACATTGGAAGGAGTTCACATTTCATTTCACTCCAACCCAGGTCACAGGTAGTTCCAATGCAGGAAGTGGAGCTAGAGTGCAATTGGAAATTAGCCCCAAGCCACTGTTTGTATGAACGTCACATAGATGCTAAAGGATTGGATAGGCATAAGCAATATGGTCTTCTGCTGGAGCTCTCACCACATCCACTCCTTTCAGATCTACCAGTAGGGCCTAGGGATAGGGACCAATTTGGAATCTTCTACAGAACACTGAGGTCTAGTAAGTGTACGCTATGGCCCTTTCCACAAAAACAACTTCAGGGACCAGGTGTAGAATATTCAATGTGTGTGTGAACACTGTTAGATGTGAGTCTTCCTCCACAAACTTGCATCTCACTGTCAGGACAATAGGTGGGCTACCTCAGACAGAGGAATAATATTGTGCATCAATATGCTTGTGAGAGCTTTCTATTTCAGGTAAAGTCAGTGTTGCCTGGGTTGCTTATTTTCCAAGTGTCCTTATACTGTTCACTCATTAGGTGTGCAGATAGCCCTACTCTAGTACGTAGTACCTGCACGTAACTAGGGCTCTTACACACCTGAGAGTGTGCAGTAAAACAATGCTGTAGTTACCTGCGTCTCGGTCTGCGCTCCTTGCTGTCTCCACGGCGATCCCTGCTGCGTCTGTCCTTGTCTCTGCTCCTCCTCTTCCTCTCTCTGCTGCGGCTGCGAGAGGGGGAGCGACGGTGGTGGCGGTTCTCCTTGTCCTTCTCCGCTGGAGGAAGGGAAAGAAAGGGGAAGGAACGGTGAAACAATAGGAAGAAGGAAGAAAAAAAAACAGAGGGGGAGAGAAAACGGTTGAGTTAAAATAATATAGTTATGGCATTAAGCAGACGCTTTTATCCAAAGCGACTTACAGTCATGCTTGCATACATTTTACGTACGGGTGTTCCCGGGAATCGAGCGCCCTATCCTGGCGTTGCAAGCGCCATGCTCTACCAACTGAGCTACAGAGGACCATAGAGATGGGGAGGAGAGAAGATGGTGGTACAGGGGGCAAGAGGATGGACACCGTTACGTGTTTACTTTCATAGGATATAGCTACTGTATGGCCAAGAGATAATATTTTAACTGACAACTTCAACATATACAGAGCTGGAAAACGTCAGCTGGTTCAAAACAGGGACGGTTAGTGACAAAAAAAAAACTTTTAAACAATGGGATAGCTAGTTATAGCCACACGAATGTGCCTGGGACGACAGCTGCGACAGTGTGGACTCCAGCAGCCAACGTTCCTACTAGCTAGTTAGCCAGCGCGCGCGCTTGTGTTGTGATATGTTGATTGCTAACTAACTAGTTTAGAACCTGGTTATAAAACATAAGTGATTAACTAGCTAGCTTACCTTGTTTGTTTTCAGACAGTTGTCTCTCGAATTCGTCGAAATCCGACATCGCCGTTTCTTATTTGCTAGCCCTAGCTAGCTAGTTAGTTGTGACTGTAAAATGGACGGGAATGCGGCGCGGTCGCTAGCGAAAAAGTGCACAACACACTTGCTAACTAGATACACAACGGCAATGCAGCGGTTTAGAAATATCTAAATGAACCACACATCAACATGAACAACTCCAAGTGAGTTATAAAGATGTGGTTCTAGTTTACACTAAGACCATAACATTGACGAAGAAATCGCGTTATATTGTGCTAGCTAGTTAGATAGCTAAAGCAAAGTCCAGGCTGGGGCCTGTTCTTGAAGGAGTCGTGGTAGTGAGCTAATGCTAACTAGTTAGCAAATCGAGTGAATACGGATATGCTGGTACAATTGCACATCCAATGTTATGCCGTCTGTCCTGTTGGTGTTTGAAATCGTCCCAATATATATGTTTTGCAATTAAATGTATACAATGAGAAAATACGGAATATGTCCGGTATGCCCGCTTTTTGCGTTTCGTCTCCCAGGCACCCCGTGACACCGGAAGTTGATATACACCTTTTACTTTTAGCGCCCCCTTTGGGCCTGTTATTCAACCTGCAAAACATGTAAATACAGTATATTCTCTTTGCTCTAGCACCAAACAAGTTATTACATTGGACATTTTGGCATTGGATACGTGAAAGCTAGATTTCCCTTTATTGATTTCAGGAACAACCTCTCAGATCTGTGATTACAACAGAAAGGAGTTTGACCCAGGGCCACTGCATATGTTTTTCCTCTAGCATCTCCCTTTCCACACACTCAGAGAGAAACATAAGTCAAATCAGGATTTTTTAAGAAATCAAATGCTTTAATGGCATTTTTATTTTTACAGTCCATACAATTTGTATAATCAACCAAACATTATCAGTTTTTGAATTACAGGCTACTCCTCATTATTCTTGAAGAGAAATACAATATTAAACATTTTGGAAATTCTGCACACAGATACCGGTATCTTAAATGATACAGGTTGTACGCTACCTTTCAGTAAATGATTGGTTCCTTATTAAAGTCAAAATGACATCTCTGACCCGTATAAAAGGTGTTGGAACATAACATGATTTCAGCAGTTGTACACACTGATACCCGTCCCTGGGAGAGTTTGTGTTGTGAATAAGTAAGACATGAAGTTTAAAGTGAGAGGTACCCTTTCACACACTCAGACAACCTGGTGTCTCAGCAATTCCTTGTACCAGTTTCAGTATAACACACACACAATATACCACTATATTACACCATCGCCAATACTACTGCTATTGTTTTTTTAACATCATTATTGAGTTCAACAACAGCTCTGTCTAAATAACTGACCAACAAGAGTTAATTTCACATGCAATTGTAATGGGGAACTGGTGATTGATATTGATTTACATAGACATGTTCAAATAAAAATCAACATTTTGTATTTTGTCCCTTTTGTGGAAATCACTGAGCTTTATTGGAACACAAAAAAGAGAAACCTAATAGTATGCAATCTAATTGTAATCAATTATTCCCAAGCAAACAAAGTATTGCAGTAGAGGACTGAAAAAAGAAAGCACAAATCTCAACTGATGGTGAAATAGCACAGTAAATCGTACTACTATTATAGTAAAAAACTCATCTTCGTAGCACAGTACAAAGGGTACGTGATGTTATACTACACCACACTTCAGTCAAATGACACATCTCACAACTGTATGCTACAGTGGCACTTTACAGTGACAGAATATATTCTGGTGCAACAAAAAAAAAGTGATGTATTTGTGGTGCAACAGCTTAGCCTCACAGTAGAACTGTCCCCAAAACTGTCCCCATCCTTCTTCCAAAGCAAAGAATATCTGCTTATTCTGTTGTTCTGGTGCAGACACAACACCAGTGGTCAGTCAGCTAGCTAACTTCCTTTGTTTCAGAACCTGGAAGCTTTCTGACAGAACACTGGAATGATTCTACTAAAGGATTGAATCTGAGCAATAGAGTGTGCAACTACTCTTTGCTTTGTTCAGTTTGTGGTCGCGTGAGTTTCCTTCTCTTTAAGAGAATCCTCTCCTCCTTTCAACCTGGAGAAATGAGAGACAGATCCAAAATCACTGGGTGTGGGCTTTTTTAAATATCTAAATAAGGTCATCATTTAAGTGCACAAATAATAAATTTGTTTTTGAAGTGCTAGGAAAAAGACAGAAATGTTATCCAAACAACAAACATTTATCTGTAAATAAAGATGTATAGTATTGACATTGCTGTTGTGAGGGTGCAGAATATGACACCACTTTTACATGAAGACACTAAAAGGTGAAATTCTGACAGCGCAAAATAGATGATTGTCAGAAAAGTCCGTATTACCTCAAATAGTCAGCATGGCACTTATTTCAAGTATGATGAAAATAAAGAGCCAGTTTGGAATGCTACAAATCTACAATTTGGTCACTGTACCTTCATGCTGCTAATGTAAGTATTTGGGAGTAGCACGACCTCTTCAGACAATAGCACCAATTTTTGGCATGAGCAAAATGTGGCCCTACGTGTCAAAATTGCACTGAAATAAAGTACTACAAAGTTCAATAGTACTCTGGTCAGAAATAAGGAATGCTATAGTTCATTACCTCAGCTTCAAAAGGATTCTGAACAAATAGTTAAGAATAGAAAACATGGGATGGGATGGGCAACAACCTCCCCTACATATCCAGTGCTCCCATACACAAATCTTAACTTTCCATAAATGTCTGAATCTTAGGGAGATGGTTGAGTGATGACCTTCTCCAAAAGTCCCACCATGCTCTTCTCCAAGACAAAATGAAGCCCTCCTCCCCCCAGAGCACCCCACCATCCCCTTGGCCTCCAGATTCCCCTCATCCCCTTGGCCCCCAGATTCCCCTCATCCCCTTGGCCTCCAGATTCCCCTCATCCCCCTGGCCCCTAGATTCCCCTCATCCCCCCAGATTCCCCTCATCCCCTTGGCCTCCAGATTCCCCTCATCCCCCAGATTCCCCTCATCCCCTTGGCCTCCAGATTCCCCTCATCCCCCAGACTCCCCTCATCCCCCCAGATTCCCCTCATCCCTTTGGCCCCCAGATTCCCCTCATCCCCTTGGCCCCCAGATTCCCCTCATCCCCTTGGCCTCCAGATTCCCCTCGTCCCCAGCATCCCTCCCCCCATCAGTGTCTGAACCTGTAGGAGATGGGTAGTAGCAGGTTGTTCTTCTTCAGGGCCTGCACCCTGCTTAGCGTCTCCTCGTCTAGGGCAACGTAGCAGCGCCGTGCGTAATCCAGCAGCTTCTCCTTGGACGGGTCAAACTCGCCCACCTCCGCCACCTTCTCCGGGGCCACCAGCAGCATCTCAGCGATGGGCGTGGTGGAGGCCACCGTGTTGCGGTCTACGCCGTGGATCTGAAAGGCCTTAGACATGTTCTTCAGCCGCTGGTAGGTCAACAGGATCTTCTTGTAGCGAAACAGAACCCCTGCAGCGTCTTTGACTAGAAGGGGAGGAGATGGAGGGAAGTGGGGATTGATTAGGCCTACTTCGAGGAAGGAAGGAAAGAAGCATTTCCAAAGCATTGGAACATGGCATGAGTAACATGGCTGCCATTGTCCCTCACCTCTCTGCCTCTCCCTGGTGAATCGGAAGACCCGCCTCCTCTTCATCCCTGGGTGCCCACCGCTGCTCATGCCCTCTGACATCACCTCCTCTCCTGAAATCATTTCCTCCTCGTTCATGTAGCCATCCTGCTCCAGGAACTCCTCGGCCTCCCCCAGGAGGGACAGGGAATCTGAACAGACAAACAAGACCTGAAAAAAAACAACTTTAGACTAGAGGTGCTAGACTAGAGGTGCTAGACGAGAGGTAATAGAGGTGCTAGGCTAGTGGAAGTGGTGATAGAGATGCTAGGCTAGAGGTGATAGAGGTGCTAGACTAGAAGTGAAAGACTAGTGCTGATAGAGGTGTTAGACAAGAGCTGATAGAGGTGCTAGACTAGAGCTGATAGAGGTGCTAGACTAGAGCTGATAAAGGTGCTAGACTAGAGGTGCTAGAGTAGTGCTGATAGAGGTGATAGAGATGCTAGACGAGAGCTGATAGGGGTGAAATAGGTGCTAAACTAGAGCTGATAGACTAGAGCTGGCAGAGGTGCTAGACTAGAGGTGATAGAGGTACTAGAATAGAGCTGAGAGGTGATAGACTAGAGCTGATAGACTAGAGGTGATAGGGGTACTAGACTAGAGCTGATAGAGGTGTTAGACTAGAGCTGAAAGAGGTGCTAGACTAGAGCTGATAGACTAGAGCTGGTAGAGGTGCTAGACTAGAGCTGATAGGGGTGCTAGACTAGAGGTGATAGACTAGAGGTGCTAGACTAGAGCTGATAGGGGTGCTAGACTAGAGGTGCTAGACTAGAGGTGAAAGACTGGTGCTGAAAGAGGTGATAGAGGTGCTCTACTAGAGCTGATAGGGGTGCTAGACTAGAGCTGATAGAGATGCTAGACCAGAGCTGATAGACTAGAGGTGATAGAGGTACTAGCCTAGAGCTGATAGAGGTGATAGAGGTGCTAGACTAGAGCTATAGGGGTGATAGAGGTGATAACCTAGAGATGATAGAGGAGATAGACTAGAGCTGATAGAGATGCTAGCCTAGAGGTGCTAGACTAGAGCTGATAGAGGTGCTAGACTAGAGGTGATAGAGGTGCTAGACTAGAGGTAATAGAGTTGCTAGAGGTGATAGACCAGAGGTGCTAGACTAGAGGTGATAGACCAGAGGTGCTAGACTAGAGCTGATAGAGGTGATAGAGGTACTAGACTAGAGCTGATAGAGGTGCTAGACTAGAGGTGAAAGACTGGTGCTGATAGAAGTGATAGAAGTGCTAGACTAGAGCTGATAGAGATGCTAGACTAGAGGTGATAGAGGTGATAGACTAGAGGTGCTAGACTAGAGCTGATAGAGGTGCTAGACTAGAGCTGATAGAGGTGATAGAGTTTCTAAACTAGAGCTGATATGGGTGCTAGACTAGACGTGCTAGAGGTGATAGAGGTGATAGACTAGTGCTGATGGAGGTGCTAGACTAGAGATGCAATAGGTGCTACACTAGAGGTGATAGACTAGAGATGATAGAGGTGCTACACTAGAGGTGATAGATTCGTGCTGATAGAGGTGCTAGACTAGAGGTGCTAGAGGTGCTTCACTAAAGTGATAGACTAGAAGTGATAGACTAGAGATGATAGAGGTGCTAGACTAGCGCTGATAGACTAGAGGTCATAGAGGTGATAGACTAGACGTGCTAGAGGTGATAGAGGTGCTAAACTAGAGCTGATATGGGTGCTAGACTAGAGGTGCTAGAGTTGCTAGACTAGAGGTGCTAGACTAGAGCTGATAGAGGTACTAGGCTAGAGCTGATATGGGTGCTAGACTAGAGGTGATAGAGGTGCTAGACCAGAGGTGACATTCTAGAGCTGATAGAGGTGCTAGACTAGAGGTGCTAGACTAGTGCTGATAGAGGTACTAGACTAGAGCTGATATGGGTGCTAGACTAGAGGTGATAGAGGTGCTAGACCAGAGGTGACATTCTAGAGCTGATAGAGGTGCTAGACTAGTGCTGATAGAGGTACTAGACTAGAGCTGATAGAGGTGCCAGACTAGAGGTGATAGACTAGAGGTGATAGAGGTGCTAGACTAGAGCTGATAGAGGTGATAGAGATGCTAGACGAGAGCTGATAGGGGTGAAATAGGTGCTAAACTAGAGCTGATAGACTAGAGCTGGCAGAGGTGCTAGACTAGAGGTGATAGAGGTACTAGAATAGAGCTGAGAGGTGATAGACTAGAGCTGATAGACTAGAGCTGATAGGGGTACTAGACTAGAGCTGATAGAGGTGTTAGACTAGAGCTGAAAGAGGTGCTAGACTAGAGCTGATAGACTAGAGCTGGTAGAGGTGCTAGACTAGAGCTGATAGGGGTGCTAGACTAGAGGTGATAGACTAGAGGTGCTAGACTAGAGCTGATAGGGGTGCTAGACTAGAGGTGCTAGACTAGAGGTGAAAGACTGGTGCTGAAAGAGGTGATAGAGGTGCTCTACTAGAGCTGATAGGGGTGCTAGACTAGAGCTGATAGAGATGCTAGACCAGAGCTGATAGACTAGAGGTGATAGAGGTACTAGCCTAGAGCTGATAGAGGTGATAGAGGTGCTAGACTAGAGCTATAGGGGTGATAGAGGTGATAACCTAGAGATGATAGAGGAGATAGACTAGAGCTGATAGAGATGCTAGCCTAGAGGTGCTAGACTAGAGCTGATAGAGGTGCTAGACTAGAGGTGATAGAGGTGCTAGACTAGAGGTAATAGAGTTGCTAGAGGTGATAGACCAGAGGTGCTAGACTAGAGGTGATAGACCAGAGGTGCTAGACTAGAGCTGATAGAGGTGATAGAGGTACTAGACTAGAGCTGATAGAGGTGCTAGACTAGAGGTGAAAGACTGGTGCTGATAGAAGTGATAGAAGTGCTAGACTAGAGCTGATAGAGATGCTAGACTAGAGGTGATAGAGGTGATAGACTAGAGGTGCTAGACTAGAGCTGATAGAGGTGCTAGACTAGAGCTGATAGAGGTGATAGAGTTTCTAAACTAGAGCTGATATGGGTGCTAGACTAGACGTGCTAGAGGTGATAGAGGTGATAGACTAGTGCTGATGGAGGTGCTAGACTAGAGATGCAATAGGTGCTACACTAGAGGTGCTAGACTAGAGGTGCTAGAGGTGCTTCACTAAAGTGATAGACTAGAAGTGATAGACTAGAGATGATAGAGGTGCTAGACTAGCGCTGATAGACTAGAGGTGATAGAGGTGCTAGACTAGAGGTGATAGAGGTGATAGACTAGACGTGCTAGAGGTGATAGAGGTGCTAAACTAGAGCTGATATGGGTGCTAGACTAGAGGTGCTAGAGTTGCTAGACTAGAGGTGCTAGACTAGAGCTGATAGAGGTACTAGGCTAGAGCTGATATGGGTGCTAGACTAGAGGTGATAGAGGTGCTAGACCAGAGGTGACATTCTAGAGCTGATAGAGGTGCTAGACTAGAGGTGCTAGACTAGTGCTGATAGAGGTACTAGACTAGAGCTGATATGGGTGCTAGACTAGAGGTGATAGAGGTGCTAGACCAGAGGTGACATTCTAGAGCTGATAGAGGTGCTAGACTAGTGCTGATAGAGGTACTAGACTAGAGCTGATAGACTAGAGGTGATAGAGGTGCTAGACTAGAGCTGATAGAGGTGATAGACTAGAGGTGACAGAGGTGCTAGAGTAGATGTGCTGGAGATGCTAGACTAGAGTTGATAGGGGTGATATTGGTGATAGACTAGAGGTGCTAGACTAGAGGTGCTAGACTAGAGGTGATAGAGGTGCTAGACTAGAAGTGATTTAGGTGCTACAATAGAGGTGCTAGACTAGTGCTGATAGAGGTGCTAGACTAGAGCTGATAGAGGTACTAGGCTAGAGCTGATATGGGTGCTAGACTAGAGGTGATAGAGGTGCTAGACCAGAGGTGACATTCTAGAGCTGATAGAGGTGCTAGACTAGAGGTGCTAGACTAGTGCTGATAGAGGTACTAGACTAGAGCTGATATGGGTGCTAGACTAGAGGTGATAGAGGTGCTAGACCAGAGGTGACATTCTAGAGCTGATAGAGGTGCTAGACTAGTGCTGATAGAGGTACTAGACTAGAGCTGATAGAGGTGCCAGACTAGAGGTGATAGACTAGAGGTGATAGAGGTGCTAGACTAGAGCTGATAGAGGTGATAGAGATGCTAGACGAGAGCTGATAGGGGTGAAATAGGTGCTAAACTAGAGCTGATAGACTAGAGCTGGCAGAGGTGCTAGACTAGAGGTGATAGAGGTACTAGAATAGAGCTGAGAGGTGATAGACTAGAGCTGATAGACTAGAGCTGATAGGGGTACTAGACTAGAGCTGATAGAGGTGTTAGACTAGAGCTGAAAGAGGTGCTAGACTAGAGCTGATAGACTAGAGCTGGTAGAGGTGCTAGACTAGAGCTGATAGGGGTGCTAGACTAGAGGTGATAGACTAGAGGTGCTAGACTAGAGCTGATAGGGGTGCTAGACTAGAGGTGCTAGACTAGAGGTGAAAGACTGGTGCTGAAAGAGGTGATAGAGGTGCTCTACTAGAGCTGATAGGGGTGCTAGACTAGAGCTGATAGAGATGCTAGACCAGAGCTGATAGACTAGAGGTGATAGAGGTACTAGCCTAGAGCTGATAGAGGTGATAGAGGTGCTAGACTAGAGCTATAGGGGTGATAGAGGTGATAACCTAGAGATGATAGAGGAGATAGACTAGAGCTGATAGAGATGCTAGCCTAGAGGTGCTAGACTAGAGCTGATAGAGGTGCTAGACTAGAGGTGATAGAGGTGCTAGACTAGAGGTAATAGAGTTGCTAGAGGTGATAGACCAGAGGTGCTAGACTAGAGGTGATAGACCAGAGGTGCTAGACTAGAGCTGATAGAGGTGATAGAGGTACTAGACTAGAGCTGATAGAGGTGCTAGACTAGAGGTGAAAGACTGGTGCTGATAGAAGTGATAGAAGTGCTAGACTAGAGCTGATAGAGATGCTAGACTAGAGGTGATAGAGGTGATAGACTAGAGGTGCTAGACTAGAGCTGATAGAGGTGCTAGACTAGAGCTGATAGAGGTGATAGAGTTTCTAAACTAGAGCTGATATGGGTGCTAGACTAGACGTGCTAGAGGTGATAGAGGTGATAGACTAGTGCTGATGGAGGTGCTAGACTAGAGATGCAATAGGTGCTACACTAGAGGTGCTAGACTAGAGGTGCTAGAGGTGCTTCACTAAAGTGATAGACTAGAAGTGATAGACTAGAGATGATAGAGGTGCTAGACTAGCGCTGATAGACTAGAGGTGATAGAGGTGCTAGACTAGAGGTGATAGAGGTGATAGACTAGACGTGCTAGAGGTGATAGAGGTGCTAAACTAGAGCTGATATGGGTGCTAGACTAGAGGTGCTAGAGTTGCTAGACTAGAGGTGCTAGACTAGAGCTGATAGAGGTACTAGGCTAGAGCTGATATGGGTGCTAGACTAGAGGTGATAGAGGTGCTAGACCAGAGGTGACATTCTAGAGCTGATAGAGGTGCTAGACTAGAGGTGCTAGACTAGTGCTGATAGAGGTACTAGACTAGAGCTGATATGGGTGCTAGACTAGAGGTGATAGAGGTGCTAGACCAGAGGTGACATTCTAGAGCTGATAGAGGTGCTAGACTAGTGCTGATAGAGGTACTAGACTAGAGCTGATAGAGGTGCCAGACTAGAGGTGATAGACTAGAGGTGACAGAGGTGCTAGAGTAGATGTGCTGGAGATGCTAGACTAGAGTTGATAGGGGTGATATTGGTGATAGACTAGAGGTGCTAGACTAGAGGTGCTAGACTAGAGGTGATAGAGGTGCTAGACTAGAAGTGATTTAGGTGCTACAATAGAGGTGCTAGACTAGTGCTGATAGAGGTGCTAGACTAGAGCGTATAGGGGTGATAGAGGTGCTAGACTAGAGGTGATTGAGGTGCCAGACTCGAGCTGATAGAGATGCTAGACTAGAGCTGATAGGGGTGCTAGACCAGAGGTGATAGACTAGAGCTGATAGAGGTGCTAGAGGCGCTAGACTAGAGGTGACAGAGGCGCTAGACTAGAGGTGACAGAGGCGCTAGACTAGAGCTGATAGAGGTGCTAGACTAGAGGTGATAGAGGTGAAAGACTAGAGGTGATAGAGGTGCTAGAGTAGATGTGCTGGAGGTGCTAGACTAGAGCTGATAGGGGTGATATTGGTGATAGACTAGAGGTGATAGAGGTGCTAGACTAGTGGTGATAGACTAGAGGAGATAGAGGTTCTAGACTAGAGATGGTAGACTTGTGGTGGTAGAGGTGCTAGACTAGAGCTGATAGAGGTGATAGACTAGAGGTACTAGACTAGAGGTGGTAGAGGTGCTAGACTAGAAGTGCTAGACTAGAGCTGATAGAGGTGATAGACTAGAGGTGATAGACTAGAGGCGCTAGACTAGAGGTGGTAGAGGTGCTAGACTAGAGAGCGGATAGAGGTGATAGACTAGAGGTGGTAGAGGTGCTAGACTAGAGATGCTAGACTAGAGGTGGTAGAGGTGCTAGACTAGAGCGGATAGAGGTGCTAGACTAGAGGTGCTAGACAAGAGGTGCTCATAGTTTGGATTAGAGATTGTCACGGAAGTGAACATTTATTCCTGTCCCATCTGGTACTGTCCATTTTTTCCCCTGTACTGTCCTGATTAGTGGTGGGAAAAGTACCCGATTGTCATACTTGTGTAAAAGTAAAGATACCTTATTAGAAAATGACTCAAGTAATAGTGAAAGTCACCCAGTAAAATACTACTTGAGTAAAAGTCTAAAAGTATTGGGTTTAAATATACTTAAGTATCAAAAGTATCAAAAGTAAATGGAATTGCTCAAATATACATAAGCAAGGATATCCCTGCCGGCCAAACCCTCCCCTAACCCGGACAACGCTGGGCCAATTGTGCGCCGAATCATGGGTCTCCCGGTCGCGGCCGGCTGCGACAGAGCCTGGACTCGAACCCAGAATCTCTAGCGGTACAGCTAGCACTGCGATGCAGGGCCTTAGACCACTGCACTACTCGGGAGGAATCTCCCATTCCTGCCAGAATCCTTTGGCACCTGTAAGAGTCCTGTTCATATGTCAACCTCTAGTCTGGATCCCATTACCTGGCCCTACGCTCCCGTGTGCATTCATGTCACTCATGGTGGCTCTAATAGCGCTGCTACTGCCACTGCTGTGCCCCTGCAAGAGGCTCTGGGAGGCCCCGGAGCTGAACATCGAGCTCATCGCGGCCATCTGATTGGCTATCGTGCTGGAAGTGTGGTTTTTGGGTGGGGCCATGGCAGTGGGGGATGGTCTTCGCTGGAATATCTGACGAGATGTGAAACGCTGTGACTCGGACTTCTGCTCTGAAAGGGTTAACAAAAGGAGATCAATGAGAGTGATCAGTGAACTGAGACCAGTAGTGGTGAGAGGTGATGAGAATATATAGAATATGCTCTGAATCTAGATACATGTATCATGAACAACAAGGGACTAGTGAGGTCATAAAGCAATCCTTACCAGCTGGCCGCTCCCCCTCTCTCCTCGGCTTCCATTCAAAACGTCTAGAGTCATAGCCTGCAAGTGGAAAAACAACGGTTCCCGAGAATAAATCTATGCCTGTAAAAAATATGTTGTCTTACATGCTGACAAACCGGCTCCACGCGTGCGTGCGTCTACCTGCTGATTTTGTCTATCCCCACGAGACACGTTCATGACATACAGGTTAAAATACCAAACCAACTGTGAACCAACTATATTAATTTGGGGACAGGTTGAAACACACATGAAACATTCATGGACATTTAGCTAGCTTGCTGTTGCTAGCTAATTTGTCCTAGAAAATAAACATTGGGATGTTATTTTACATGGAATGCATATGGTCCTTTTTTTTTTGCTGGATCTTTTTATAATTTTTACCCATATTGAGTCATACAAAATCATGTGTTCTCTACTCCGATAATTAATCCACAAACAAAAAGGGGCTGTTTGTTCATTCTTCTTCTTTTGTGGAGTTTTATATGGTGGTTGGCAACCATATTTAAAGTAGATTACCACCACCAAATGGTGGTGTGGACCTCCATCTTTCAATCACCCACATGGGTATATGCTCCTAAAAACCAATGATGAGATGGGAGAGGCGGGTCTTGCAGCACATCAAGCGTCTAAAATAGAACCAAGTTCTATTTTAGCGCCTGGCTAAGCAGACGCTGGTTGAGGCGCACAAGCAGTTGGGATGAAATCATTGAATAACATGTGTAAATGTATTTAGCAACGCTCGTGCACGCAACATGGGTGGTGTGGTTAGCATGGTAGAACTTCTCTAATCACAATACATCTTTCTACATCATGGTTGTGTCCAGCCTCCTTCCCAAAACCTCTCCATGCCCCTCTCTCACCGTTGCTGTACTGGCTCTCGCAGGGGCCCTGGTTCTGATGGCCTTGGGTCTTGGTAGAGAAAATGAAGCGGTCCAGCTGGCAACGCAAGAAGTCCCTCTCCTCCTCCAGGTCATCGATGCGTTTGTGCAGCCACGAGTTCTTCTCCAGGGAGATCTGCAGCTGCGTCCGCAGGTTGGTTATCAGCAGGTACGAGCTGCCTGGTGGGGGGGCACCCGAGGGAGGGGGCGACTCTGAGAAACACACACAGGAAGTTAAGGGTCAGGGAATGAATATCAGGATTAATCTTAATCACTAACTGATTCACACCGGAGAAACTAGGTGAGTGGACTCACTGGACTGTCCTTCCAGATGGTCATTCAACTACATTCATCTATGATATGGGTTCTGATCTAGTAGGAAATCAAAGCTTTGATATGAACCTTCAAAACTCTGCTCATTCTGATTGAAGAAGCCTTGCTGCTCAAAGTTGTTCTCCTCAAAGGGAATGGAGATTTCATAGGCATCCTCATTCTTCAGAGCTACAGAGGGAGAAATATACAGTAGGCATTATTATGGATAAATAACTGTTATCACTTTGTCATGAATAGGTTAATACACATCTATATCAATGATGCAGATTTTAGAAGGTTTCACAATCTTACTCTGCATGGGGTGGGAGCCTGTGTGGTTCTTGGAGGTAGGCAAAGCGTCATTAATATTTCCCTCCTGCATCTCGTGCACCCTTCATTGTACAGAAACAATACAGGTTTATTCATGCATTACATTTGGCACACAACATCCAATGATGGATAACAATTCCCATTGACGATGTTTTGTTGCAAATGTAAAAGTATGCAGTCAGTTTAGTAATAACTTCGAAGTGTTGCCTTCAGCTTGCTAACTAATCATTCGTGGATGCAATTATGTCACTAGAAATGTAATTACAAGTAGTTACTGTGTGGCAATTCTCAGCTGAGATGCAGAATAAATGACCTACTTATTATCGCGTTATTCCCCTTTGTCTAACGTTACACTTGCGAGCGTACTAGAAAGTTATATTAGCACATTATACACGATGTTCGTCGCTGACATGCTAGTTTGCAAGATGTAGCGTTATAATAAACAATGGACACGTTAGCTAGCTACACATCAAATTGCCATAAGGACTCATCTTACACAGGCTAGCTAGATAGTCCGCAGCTAGCTATTTTACTAGTAGCAAGCTCACTGCTTCTTACACGCACAAACTATTTTCTGGTGGAGTTCTCTACAAATCAATGATATACGAACCGTTATTCAGTCGTTATAACACCGTATTTCATATGTAAATCCCGTTCATTCTGTCCACTTTCGTACCTAGCTAGAACAATAACAATTTAGCGTTTATTTTACAAGTCTTGTTTACGTCCTTTGCCGTCATTTCCGGTTACCTAAGGGAGAGTCTAATATTTCCCAAAATGTAGTTTGTAACGAAAAGGCGCTGCTGTACAGTCAGGCCACTCTAAAATGTGCAGTTGTGTCGCATAACACAATGCAACAGATGTTTCAAGTTTTGAGCAAGCGTGCAATTGGCATGCTAACTGCAGGAATGTCCACCAGAGATGTTGCCAGATAATTGAATTATCATTTCTCTATCATAATCCGACTCCAACTTCGTATTTAGAGAATTTGGCAGTACATCCAACGTTCCTCACAACCGCAGACCACATGTAACCACGCCAATCCAGGAACTCCACATCTGGCTTCTTCACCCGCAGGATCATCCGAGACCAGCCACCTGGACGGACAGTTGATGTGGGTGGCTGGTCTCAGATGATTAGAGACTAATTCAATTATTTCAATTGACTGATTTCCTTATATGAACTGTAACTCAGTAAAATCGTTGACATTTGTGCATGTTGTATTTATATTTTTGTTTAGTATATACATTATATTTCATATTCCAAAATAAATGTCAGTGTGAAAATAATTGAAAAGTAAAATATTGTTTGACAGGTTTTTCTTGATTTCGTTTAGTGCTGCTCTTACCAAAGGACACCGGACCAATGATATTCGTCAGTGCAGAAAAGTTCAGGTGAAGGGGGAGTGGAGAGGTGTCAGGTAACATTATTCATTTATGAGTCACTGTTTTTACCTGCCAGTGAAGAACCGGAAAGATACAGTTTGAGTGGATTCTACTTACATTTTTAAGAGATAAACATTGAAAAGATACTAATCAAAACGCATTTGCACCTGTGATGAGGTGAGTATTAATCTGTTATGTTTTTCTGTGTTTAAATCCGTTTTTTAACGGGCATCGAAACACAAAAGTGTCTTGGTTGTGCTGGGAGTATCATAGCGCTCAGGTGTGGCACCTGTTTTTCCTATGAATAAAGAAACATTGAAGAGTATTGTAGGAACCTACAATGTTATATAAAACGTTTTTTTTTTTTTAAGTGTAGGCCTAAATACACAGACACAGTAAATATTTAAATAACATACTGTAGTTATTTGACCATGGTTACATTATTTCATACATACCTGTACTTTAATAGCTACAGAACATACACGCCATGGTGTCATGTTTATGTTCATACAATATCCTCCCACTCGACCAGTAGGCCTAGTGAACTCCCTATCATTGCCAGAGGTGACTCTGTTGTGATTTTACTCTGAGCAATGTCAATGCACAAGATTTATGTCTGTCAATGTGCCACACACCTCACCTCCCCCACCTCTCTGTCCCCCAGGTGAGTGACCATGGCGCAGCACTATGATGGTCTGTCCCACTGTAAGCTGGCCCTGGCGTTTGCCATACTGATGGACTTGCTAGGTGTGTCTGCTCTGCTGGTGGGGGTCTTTGCCCCATTAGAGATTAAGGGACAGGACTTTGGGGACCTGCTGGTGTACTCTGGGGCTCTACTGATGCTCATGTCCCTGGGAGGATGGGTCATGTGGTACAGCGGGAACCTTGAGGGCCTGACCTCCAGGAAGGAGCTAGGGGGAACCATGGGTGCCATGGACCGGCTGGCCCGCTCCCTCAGCCGCAGGATACGACTCCCCAGGAGCCACAGTAGCCCCTCATGATGCTTCATGGTCAGGCGTAGGAGAAGGGTGTGGTTGTAGGGGAGGGTCCTCACTGTCTCCATTAGACTATCGGCCCCTGATAGTCAAACTACCTGGGGGTCTGGGAGCAGTATTGTTGGCATTGAGGGAGTGCTGTTAAATGAACCAGGCTATGGCCCGTGATGTGAACAGGCAAAAGCGGGGTTGGGAGGAGCACCCTTCTCAAACCTAACAGTAATCTGTGCCGTTAGTTCATGTTGTCATCAAGGCAGCATATTTTCACATTTTCAAACTAGTTTGAAGGCAGATAGTCTTTTTATCAAAAAGCAATCATTTGTGTATGTAAAAACCCAGAATCCTACTCACTATTCCATGTGATTAACCTGTCACTTTTTTTGGAGGAGCTGACTTCGCCGTCGGCCAAAACGGGGCACTGGGCTCAAGACCGGGAGGGAGCCTGTTTCCAAAACTAATGTAATCAACTCTAACCCGCTTCACCTGGGGCAGGAATAAGATTACATTTTTTAAGATACATTTTTTATAGAACTCCCTCATTCTTTAACCCAAGTTCCACCGCCTCCATGGTTGGAAGAGACTTACATACTGCTAGTTCACTAGTGTCAATTGCAAGATGTAAAAACAGTCGGTCATTGCTTTTTATTGTGACTTGACCTTTGCTGAAACACCTCCGGTAGATAACAGAATTGTACAGACTGTCTGAATAGGATTTTAAACAATCAAGCATGGAGGCTATTCATAGTTCACTTGGTTGGTTTGTTTAGGCTTGAATCTGTAAATAATTGGTCTTTATATTCATAATAATCCATGTTTTGTGGTTCTTTGAATCATAATAGGGTTTTTGTATTAAATTATAAAATTGTATTAAAACTATAAAATAACTTACCATAGGTCATTTGTGAAGATTTGGGATGAAAAGTATTACATTATATTGATTTGAAAACAGATCTTTTATGAAAGTATTTCCCAAAGTTTATTTTTCATAGATTTAAGTAGATACAGATTATCTTGCATAGAGTCCAGTTATGATGAACATTTTCAGACATGATTCACACACACAAACACACTTTCAAAACCGGCATAAAATACTTTAAGTATCTTTTGAGACTTCCACTCCCTTATCGCTCTGCAAATGAAAACTTACATTTTTTTGTTTTAACAAACCATGTGTGTTTCACAAAGTCATAACGAGCAGACATAAGATCATTTCTCTGGGATCTTTAAGAGGATTAGCCAATCATTTCAAAAGATTTAAGACACACACACACACACACACGATAATAAAGTGCAATTACGCTGCAGATTTACCCAGCATGCAATGGGAACTGAAGGCCAGGGTCTTATGCAAGAATAGTTATTATGAACCCAGCAGCTTCAACACTACATCTCAGTATCAATGTAAACGAGTTTGAACAAGGGTATAATGCCTTGTGCCAACGTCATGGAATGATATGCTACTGAGTGTGCATGTTTTGTGGTTAAAACAAACCCAAACCATTCTTAACTGACCAACCAAAAGTCAGAGATGATGACTCTTACTGTAAAATACTTTGCTACAGTGATGATGATATTTACATTTGAGTCATTTAGCACACACTCTTATCCAGAGTGATTTACAGGAGTAATTAGGGTTAAGCGCCTTGCTCTTGTGCACAGACCGATTTTTGACCTAGTCAGCTTAGGTTTTCAAACCAGCGATCTTTCGGGTACTGGCCCAACGCTCTTAACCGCTAGGCTACCTGCTGCCCATATATGATTACCATGATGAGGAAACATGTTTCACAAAAAAACACAAAACATTGTACAATAACCAATCTCACAGCAACGATTGTCAAATCACATTAAGGCACACAGAGGAGACTGGGTTAACCAGGTGAAAGGTTTAGTCAAGGGGGTGAGGGTAGCAACTGAATAACAGAATGAGACAAGAAGGATTAAGCTGCGATGTCTTAATTTAATTCCAAAATTCTAGAACAAAAATCCAAATGGAACTCCTAGTGAATGAAGCCCATTAAAACATGGCTCCCATTTGTACTTCCTGGTCTCTTGTATGACATCTCTGTCTAATCCTTCCATGTCTCATTCTAGACTAGATGTGGGTGTGGTCAAAGGGCGGCGCTGGGCAGGGAGGGGGTGGGGCTCTGCCAGATGATCATGTGACTGCGGTCTGATCGCAGCGGGGCAGCTTCGGGCGCACCGTCATTCGCGTCGTCGCCTGGGAAAGGTAAGAGGGAGACAGAGTCAGTCAGACAACCACTAATGACAACCACGTGATGTCCTCAACTCACCGATGCGGAAGTTGATGTAGCCCTCTCCTCCACTGAGAATGAGTTGAGAGGTAGAGACTAGAGTCACAGCACCGCCTCCTATTGTAGAGGAGCTGGTCACACAGCCTGGGGAACACAGATATAGAATACTAATAACCATGTAATAACTGCATAGTATCACAATATAATACTACCGAATAACTATGCAATAACTACATAGTATTATATTGTGCTACTATCTAATAACTATGTAATAACTACATAGTCTCACAATATAATACTGTCTAATAACTATGCAATAACTGCATAGTATTTAATACTGTAGAACAGGGCTATTCAACTACATTCCTACTGGGGCCAGATAGAAAGGTAGAAAGGTTCATTTTAAGGGGGACAGACATTTTCCACATGCAATTCATCTTCGGAAGAACTGTATAAAAAAAGCAACGCACATGACCAAAAAAGCAACTTTCTTCAAATTAAATGTTGCTAAAAGTAATTAGGAAAGAAGTGGAGGGCGCTCAACGAACGTGAGTCGAGGCTCATCATTGAAAAGGAAGTCACAAAACTCGCTCATTATTTTAACTAGTAAAAGCTTCTTACACGTAATTAGGTCATTTTAAAATCTGAAAACTAAGCATCTTAATAAAGAACACAAAGATATGTAAAATCAGGTGATGCCAAATTCCAGTCTGAGGGACGGAAGCTTTGAATTCATTTCTCACAGTCATAAGGTGTGTTTATTTGTCCCACTCCCTTCTAACAAGTCCTTGTGAGCATCAGCGAGGGAAACAGAAGGCACGTAGTGTTGCTGAGAGTCGTAGCTTTCAGGAATGGGGTCATAATATGTTGTAGCTTAAACCGTTCAAACACTAGAGACAAATTCACATGAAGAAAAAATGATCAACATGCCACATGGGCGCTAGAAACCACAAAAAACACTAGAAACTACACTATAGACAACCACTATAGTGCTTGTCATTTTGACCTTGAACGTGGGCTTTTGGAGGGTTTTTTTTTTTCAGATCATTGATTAAAGTTCAGAATTGATCAAAGGGCCAGGGGCGGCCATTTGAATAGCCCTACTGTAGAATAACTGCATTGTTACACAACAGTGAATGAATGAACAACGATAAGAGATTTTCACCAGGTGCAGCAATGATGAACTTGACAGCCTGGCGGTGTCCATGGTAACACAGTTGTGCTGCCGCCAAAGAGCAGTATGGTATAGAGGCAGACTCTGAACCTATGGAACGCAGAGAAGAAGACAATTGACATATGACCAGTGTAAGGGCATTATCTTTCAGGTGATTCTGTTCTGTTGTGGGGGCCAGAGGTTAGTACTCACTGAGAGACACAGGGATGGAGAAGATGGCGCCACTTCCTGTTCCCACCCACAGCCGGCCAGAGATGACGGTGAGGGAGGAGATCTGCAGCGGGGAGAGAGACAAGAAGGCAGGGCCTGGAGAAGAGAGACAGAGAGACCAACAGTCAGGAGCTTATCCATTCAAGCAGAGTGGTTTCCGTTTTTGGGTTGAGGAGGTAAGGATTGAAGCAAAATTGAAGAAAATGTATTAAAAGTTGTACATTAACTTCTATGTGGGCCATTACATGCTCACATCAGCAATATAAACATAAACAGATTAATGAACTGAGAATCCTGTTCCTGCTCCTACCCAGTGTTTTGGTGACCAGAGGGGTCAGATCCACATCCTGCAGGAGCCGGCCAGTGGACCAATCGAAAAGCCTAAGTGTAGGGTCGAGCCGGCAGGACGTCCACACACCACTTCCTGCCGCACACAGGAAACGCACCTGCTGCTCACTGCGCTCCGAGACGGTTAAAGTTTGCTGAAAGAGAGAGGTGGGAAATAGACAAAAAAAATACAAAGTACAAACCATTCTGAATTCACAAACACACAATATTTTCAGGTTCGTCAAACTCTTACCTCCACTTTTCTATTCTCGACATCGACCACATGAACCCGATTCCAATATCCTACCCATAAGTACGCACCCTTCGCTAGGCAACAGCGAATGGGCTGCAGTGGAGTTGATCCCAGAGGCAAAACCTCATGTGATTGGAGATCCCATCCACCTGTCAAATATAGTGGTGATTATCAGTCATCAGTCTCTTACAAATCACAGGTTGTATGTGGTTATGGATAGATGGAATACGGTTTATGTCAAGTTGACATCATTTCTTTGCATTTTAGCTAACCCTAACCCTTTTCTTAAACTTAACCTAATCATCCTAACCGGCTACGCTAATTCTCTTAACCTGTTGCATAAGTTGTCCTAACCTGCTACGAAAGGTCCATTCTGAAATAAACTGTATCCCTTCTAACCAGAACCACTGTATCTAAAACTTAAATGGTACCACTTCTTCCCTCCTTTCCTTCATATGCACTGATATGATCCTGACTGTAACCTGATATGATCCTGACAGTAACCTGATATGATCCTGACAGGAGCCAGACAGTAACATGATCTGATCCTGAAAGTGACCTGACCTGAACCTGACACTAGTCTGACCTGATCCTGACAGAAGCCTGACAGGATCCTGAACTGATCCTGATAGTAGCCTGACCTGATCCTGACAGTAAGCTGACCTGATCCTGACAGTAAGTAGCCTGACCTGATCATGACAGCAGCCTGATCTAATCCTGACAGTAGCCTGATCCTGACAGTAACCTGATCCTGACAGTAAAGTGATCCAAACAGGAACCTGATCTGATCCTGAAAGTAGCCTGACCTGATCCTGACAGGAGCCTGACCTGATGCTGACAGTAGCCTGATTGCCTGATCTAATCCTGACAGTAGCCTGATCTGATCCTGAGAGTATCCTGATCCTGAGAGTAGCCTGATCTGATCCTGACCTCATCCTGACAGTAACCTGATCCTGACAGTAAAGTGATCTGATCCAACAAGGAACCTGATCTGATCCTGACAGTAACCTGATCCTGACAGTAAAGTGATCTGATCCGACAAGGAACCTGATCTGATCCTGACAGTAGCCTGATCTGATCCTGACAGTAGCCTGACCTGCTAGTAGCCGGACCTGATCCTGACAGGAACCGGACCTGATCCTGACAGGAGCCTGACCTGATCCTGACAGGAGCCTGACCTGATCGTGACCTGATCCTAACAGTAACCTGACCTGATCCTGACAGTAACTTGACCTGATCCTGGCCGGAACTTGACTGGATCCTGACAGTAGCCTGACATGATCCTAACATGAATCTGATCTGATCCTGACAGCAACCTGATCCTGACAGTAACCTGATCCTGACAGTAACCTGATCCTGATCCTGACAGTAGCCTGATCACTCAACCTAATTCTGACAGTAGCCTGATCTGATCCTGACCTGTTCTTGACAGTAGCCTGACCTGAACCTGACAGTAACCTAACAGGAGCCTGACCTGATCTTGACAGGAGCCTGACCTGATCCTGACAGGAGCATGACCTGATCCTGACAGGAGCATGACCTGATCCTGATAAGAACCTGGCCGTAACCTGAGCTGATCCTGACAGGAACCTGACCTGATCCTGACAGTAGCCTGACCTGATCCTGACAGTAGCCTGATCCTGAGAGTAGCCTGATCTGATCCTGACAGTAACTTGATCCTGACAGTAAAGTGATCTGATCCGGACAGAAACCTGATCGGATCCTGACAGTAGCCTGATCTGATCCTGACAATAGCCTGACAGTAGCTTGACCTGATCCTGACAGGAGCCTGACTGGAACCTGACCTGATCACGACAGGAACCTGATCCTGACAGCAGCCTGACCTAATCCTGACAGTAGCCTGATCACCTGATCTAATCCCGACAGTAGCCTGATCCTGAGAGTAGCCTGATCTGATCCTGACAGTAACCTTATCCTGACAGTAACCTGACAGTAGCCTGACCTGATCCTGACAGGAGCCTGACCTGATCCTGACAGGAGCCTGACAGGAGCCTGACCTGATCCTGACAGGAGCCTGACAGTAACCTGACAGTAACCTGACAGGATCATGACAGTAACCTGACAGTAACCTGACTGGATCCTGACAGTAGCCTGATCTGATCCTGACAGGAATCTGATCTGATCCTGACAGGAACCTGATCCTGACAGTAACCTGATCCAGACAGTAACCTGATCCTGATCCTGACAGTAGCCTGACCTGATCCTGACAGTAGCCTGATCGCCCGATCTAATCCTGACAGTAGCCTGATCTGATCCTGACAGTAGCCTGACCTGATCCTGACAGGAACCTGACAGTAGCTTGACCTGATCCTGACAGTAGCTTGACCTGATCCTGACAGTAGCCTGACCTGATCCTGACAGTAGCCTGACAGTAGCCTAGCCTGACCTGATCCTGACAGTAGCCTGATCCTGAGAGTAGCCTGATCTGATCCTGACCTAATCCTGACAGTAACCTGATCCTGACAGTAAAGTGATCTGATCCTGATCATAGCCTGACCATAGCCTGACCTGACCTGATCCTGACAGTAGCCTGATCGCCCGATCTAATCCTGACAGTAGCCTGATCTGATCCTGACAGTAGCCTGACCTGATGCTGACAGTACCCTGACCTGATCCTGACAGGAACCTGACAGTAACCTGACCTGATCCTAACAGGAATCTGATCTGATCCTGACAGTAACCTGATCCTGACAGTAACCTGACCTGATCCTGATCATAGCCTGACCATAGCCTGACCTGACCTGATCCTGACAGTAGCCTGATCGCCCGATCTAATCCTGACAGTAGCCTGATCTGATCCTGACCTGATCCTGACAGTAGCCTGACCCGATGCTGACAGTACCCTGACCTGATGCTGACAGGAACCTGACAGTAACCTGACCTGATCCTGACAGTAGCTTGACCTGATCCTGATAGCAGCCTGACCTGAGCTACTGTCGAGCCTGACTGGAACCTGACCTGATCATGACAGGAACCTGATCCTGACAGCAGTCTGATCTGATCCTGACAGTAACCTGACCTGATCATGACAGGAACCTGATCCTGACAGCAGTCTGATCTGATCCTGACAGTAACCTGACCTAATCCTGACAGTAACCTGAGAGGGGGAATTACCTGGGTTGTGCGAGAAGAATGCAAGCGTCCCATTGGCTAATCCAGCAATGACATGACCCTGTGAATACCTGAAAGGTTTAGAGTTGAAAGTAAACAAAGACAAAACATGCAATATTCAAACTGGTACACAATTATCCTTTCAGATCTAGTCATCCAAGTGTCCAACTGTAGGGGCTTGTGGTCTATATCGGACTGGGTACAGGAGTACTCACGTGAGAGAGTGCACACCCTCAGACAGAGAGATAGACTGCAGACAGCGCCTTCTAGCTGTGGACGCGGAGTGTACCAATACACTGGGAATGGAGGAAGAAAGAGAAAAAGAGAGGAGAGGGAGAATGAGCAACTGTTAATTGTTTAACATATCATGGAACAGCATGGTTCTGATCTCCACACCTCACCTTCCTTCCTGAGTTCCAATCCACACAGTTCCTGAGGTCTCACCTGATGACACAGAAACAGAACAGAGACGGTAAGCGATAACAATGCTTTAAACACTGGCAATGCTAATGGAAATAACTAGTTGAGTGATGATTTGGAAATGATGGTGGCTATGGTTAACAAGTCTACAGAAATCTAAAATTGGTAAGCTGATCCTAGATCTGTGCCTAAGGGTACCTTTTACCCGGAGAGTAATAGATAGCACTGACCAGTAGGGGGCACAGCACAGATGCATAGGGCGGGCGAGGTGGGCGGGAAGCTGAACTGATCCAGCACCGTATTGGACCGTGCAGGGTTGATCACTGTGACATCACTACTGGAGGCGGGACCAGAGACCACCCACACTGCACACTGAGTGGATGGAAGAGAGAGGAGTGATGCCTACTATTGAGAAATGACAGATCAATCCCTAGCCCAGTGTTTCCCTAACTCGGTCCTGGAGACTCCAAGGGGTGCACGTTTTGGTTTTTGCCCTAGCACTGCACAGCGGATTCATATAAAACCAAAAACTAAAACCCCTTGGAGTCCCCAGGACCGAGCTGGGGAAACACTGCCCTAACCCCTACCCACTAGGTGTTTGTGTGTAGACCTAAACGGTTTGGATGGGTGTAAACAGTATGCTAAACAACATGGTTCCATCTAGCCTGTCAGTGGACATGGAGCTACTACCCTATTGATTCTACCTATCAAACCTCCCAGATCTACAAGAAGTGCCAGTAAGAGCTAGTTGGTCAATTTGGCATTGAGAAAACCATTGGCATGACATGGTCTGAAAATGGTGGTTAGATGGTATTGCAAGTGGTAGCTACTGTGACTAGAACTAGTAATTTGACGGTAATGACCACCTTACCGTTGTCTCGCCTGAGATCTCAGGTGTAACAGCAACAGCACAGTTTAGCTAGAGAGAAAACACAAGTTATGGACTGTCTTCTGGGAAAAGACTGTCTGGGTTAAAAACCATAGCACTGACTGTAGACATGTTTCTGAATAGTATGTCCTACCTTAGCTGTAGAATCTCTCTGGTCCATCAGTCTGAGCTGCACTAGGACAGGCACATCTTTGGGCTCAGGGGTCGGCTCTGAGGAATCCTGCAATAATCCCACACAATATACTGTATGTACCAGATTAAGGTTTGTGTCTTCTTCCACAGTCTGTGTGAGTATTTTCACCTCTGAAGTAAATATTGTGTTTACCTACAGTGTCTTCAGAAAGTATTCACACCCCTTGACTTTTTCCACATTTTGATGTGTTACTGCCTGAATTTAAATTGGATTCAATTGAGAGTGTGTGTCACTGATCTACACATAATACCCCATGTCACAGTGGAATTATACAAATAAATAAAAACATTTAAAGCTGAAATGTCTTGAGTTAATATGTATTCAACCCCTTTGGTATGGCAAGCCTAAATAAGTTCAGGAGTAAAAGTGTTGCTTAACAAGTCACACAACTTGCATGGATTCACTCGGTGTGCATCCTGTTTTGAATGACCACTCCATCTCTGTATCCCACACATAAGGTTATCTGGAAGGTCCCTCAGTAGAGTTGTGAATTTTAAGCACCGATGCAACAAAAAAAAAGCAGGCATTGAGCATCCCTCTGAGCATGGAGAAGTTATTAATTACACTTTGGATGGTGTATCAATACACCCAGTCACTACAAAGATACAGGTGTCCTTCCTAACTCAGTCGCCGGAGAAGAAGGAAACCGCTCAGGGGCCAATGGTGATTTTAAACATTTACTGGCTGTGATAGGAGAAAATTGTAGTTACTCTATATTACAGCATTGTAGTTACTCCACAATACTAACCTAAATGACAGAGAGAAATGAGGAAGCCTGTACATAATAAAAATAGTCCAAAACATGTATCCTGTTTGCTATAAGGCACTAAAGTAATACTGGAAAACATGCGGTAAATAAAACCATTTTGTGGCAAAGAAATGTTTTGTTCTGAATACGAAGCATTATGTTTTGGGGCAAATCCAAAACAACACATAACTGAGTACCACTCTTCATATTTTCAAGCATGGTGGTGGCTGCATCATGTTATGGGTATGCTTGTCATCTGCAAGGACGAGGGAGTTTTTAAGGATAAAAACATTTATGTAATAGAGCTAAGCACAGAAAAAAATCAGAGAGGAAAACCTGGTTCAGTCTGCTTTCCAACAGACACTTGGAGACAAATTCACCTTTCAGTAGGACAATAACCTAAAACACAATAACCTACATGACTTAAATAAGCCAAAACTTTAAAATGTCTGTCTAGGAATGATCAACAACCAACTTGACAGAGCTTGAAGAAGTTTCAAAAGAATAATAAATGGGCAAATATTGTACAATCCAGGTGTGCAAAGCTCTTAGAGACTTAGCCAAAAATACTATTTATAATCTCGCTGCAATCGCTGCCCAATGTGATTCTAACATCTATTGACTCAGGGGTGGAATATTTACGTTTACGTAATCAAGATAGATTAGTGTTTTATTTTCCATAAATGTTTCAAATATGATCATTTCTCCCACTTTGACATTACAGATTATTGTTTGTAGATCGTTGACAAAAAATTACAGTTAAATCTATTTTAATCCCACTTTGTAACTCAACAAAATGTGGAAAAGTCCAGGGGTGTGAATACTTTCTGAAGGCACTGTATGTGTGTGTATGCATGTTCACCTGTGTGTGAGACAGCGGCATGCTCCAGCCATGAACCTGGCGTTTTCCCAGGGTTCCCCAGACATGGGAGCGGATGTCTCTGTACAGCTCCCTCCTCCTGACCCGCGGAGACAGGGCTGTAGCAGGGGAGGCACCACTGGGAGGAAGCGGGAAGAGGAAGAACAGAGGGGAAGAGGGGGCAGTAGGTGAGAGAGTGGTTTAAAAAGATGTGCTGCTTTATGATAGTTACTAATGTAACCTATGGTAGTAGATGAGGTGAGTTCACTTCAAACCTTACAATGTAAAGCACTTTGAGCTGTTGGAAAGAGCTCCAAAGACATGTAATCCCATTATCATCATATCAACGTACACTGTCTGAGTCGTACTGACAGCCAATTGCCGTGGAGACCCCATTGGTGAATGAGTGAGGGACGGGGACGTCGGCAGGGTCAGCGCTAGAGCAGCAGACGGAACCAAGGGGTTCTTGTTCAGGCCAAACAAACGGTTGAATCTTGAATGGACAGAGAGATGGTTAATTTGACTGCAATTGACCAGAAGCTCTGCCCACCTCACAGGAATACAATAACTCTTACACATAACTTTCCCATAGGCACTCTGGTCATGTGCTTGGGCTATAGACTGTGTAGCCACAGATAAATATGAACAGCTATTGAGCTAAATGTTGTGAAGTCAGGGGTCAGAGCCAGGCCAAATATGTGTGGTTGTGTGCCTGTTAGCAGCTCAAGGTTTAAAGTGAAGAAAGTGGTTAACAGTATCTGTGGACTTCTTTACTGCAATAATTGCCCAATTAAAAAGTTATATTTTCCTTCCTGATTCTTCACTCCCTCACTCTCACCTTCTCCACACACTAGTCCTCTCTCTCTCAGTGATTCTCTCTTCTTGGGTTGCCCTGAAAAGAAGGGATGACTGATGTGAGATTGAGAGAAATTAGTTATTCCCTTTTCCCTTTTCTACAGGACTATGAAACTGTCAGTCTACTTCTATGGGGGAGACAGGCAGGTATGGTTACCGAATGGTCTGACTGCGTCTCACAGCCTCCTGCAGCTCAAACAAACGCTCCTTATACTGGTTCTTCTCCATGACAACACGGGACATCTCCGAACGAGAGAACCGACGCAGCGATATGGGCAGAGAGGACTATGGGTAACAGATTAACATTCTAGTTAGAGTACATCAAGTCCATTAGAGAAACAAAAAAAAGTTACAACAAATATATTAGCAGAATATAAAGAGACAACACAAAGAAAGCCCTCTTACATCATCATCTGATTGATTTGCTTCCAGTTCTTTCCGAAGTCTACATAAAAGCAGAAACACACGCAATCAATGAATCACACCACATGAACAAATATTGTTTGTATACCTTCGTTTCATTCTGCCAACCATCAACAACCTGAAACTAGAGTTGTGTACCTCTTGGTTTCCTCCTCCATCTCCTTCATTCTTCCCTCCAATCGGGTGACAGTCTCCTGGCAGGAAGTCACCTCCACCTTAAGAGCTGACCTCTCATTGGTCAGCTCCTCCACACGAGAGATCAGTGCTTTCCGGGCAGCATTCACTAACTCACTGGGAGAGGTAGATAATGTAAGAGTGAGTGAGAGAGAAAATGAATGACAGAATGTAAAAGTGAGTAAATACAGTAAACAAAGGACCCGTTGTGCTCCGTTTTACTTCAGGCCCAATGTGCACTCTGTCAACGTATCTAAATGAAACAGAGGCATAGTGAATGGTAAGCCCCCTACACACACAGTTAGTCACACAGGACTAGTCATAGTAGTAATAATAACGGTGGGATAAACACGGGGACTTACTGGGTGTGTTTCAGTTCCTCATACTGAGAAAGAATCTCCTCAAACTGGTCGGTGCTGCCTGCACAGACAAGAAAAATAAACCACAAATAGCATTAACCCATACCGTAACCCTAAGTCAACCCTTTACAGAACAACTAGCTTTTAATTGCTCATGCCAGTTCTCATGACATTGACACTTCAGTCCACTCTAACTTGTGCCTACTGCCCAGCACTGCCTAAGATACCCCCTCCATCTGCCTCAGCTCTTTCCCCCTAGCCTTCCTCTGGCTGTAAAATGAGGTTGTATGTGTTAAGAGAGCAAAGGGCATACATTTAATCTTATGTGAACAACCAGTGCAGTGTTTCACTGCAAACAGGGGGCGTAGGTGTGCCCTTGCCTAATGGCCGTACCTCTGACACTGGCCCCCTGGTCCACACTCTCTATGTATTCCTGACTCAGCTCAGACAGCTCTGAGAACACAGACTCCGTGTTCCTCAGCTCCCATTCCAGACTATCCATATCCTCCTCCTCATCCTCCTTCTCCTGCTTTGCTCCTTCCTCTTTTTTCTCCTCCTCCTCCTTCTTCTCTCCTTCCTTCTCCTCCACCTCCTTAATTTCTTCCCCCATGCTGGTCTTGTCTCTGATTGGCTCTTTGGCGTCTGCTCGGACCGGGGTGCTAGGGAACATGGGTAACAGAGAAAAGATTGGGAGGGGGCAGTGAGTGTCAGTTTGTCCAACAGTAAAGTGTGTGTTGGGGAGATGTCCCATCAAGAGTCTTTCTGAACCATGACAGACCTGTGAAGGGAAGTAGTCTGATTTACAGTTAACTAGTTGTGGCTGTGTTGGTTTATTGTTATGAATGTGTAAAAGAAAAGCTTTCTTGGTAATGCAATAAAGTCAGTCCAGTTCATCTTGCACTGTAAGTGCACACATACAGGACATACCTGGCATTCATAAGGCCATGAAACTTCGCCAGCTCAGGGGTGGAGCTTATGATGTCATTGATGAAGGACGCATCTCTGTCTGGCTTTACGACAATGTCAATCACTCTATCGTCCTTGGTTACCGGTTCTTCCAACAGGACAGAACAAGGAGGTGTTTCTGGCCTTTGATCAGTTAGCTGGAAAAGGGGAGGAGTCGGTAAGGACAACTTCCGTAGAAAAATACTACTGCTACAAGACAGTAGAGAGGTTATCAAATCTAGAGAACGTACCTCCTGTCCGCTAACACAGGATTCTGACTGGCCCTGGGTAGATTGTGAATTCTTGGAGCGCACATGGTTACTAAAGACAGACAGGGAACAATTGTAACATCATAACGCAGTGAAAATCAGAAACCATCAAATGAATGAACCACAGTGAAAGAGGTATCTTTAGAATGGAAAGACTGCATACCATTCCATGTTGTTGTAGTCATATTAACTGAATTGAGTGGTGGCTAACCTTAGTGGAGATCCCTCTCTCTCTAGATCCCTTTTCCTCTCCAGCAGATCCTTATAACTGAGCACCAACTGAGAGAGAGTGAGAGAAAGTGAAAATGGAGATAGAAACAGAAGGACAGCAGGGATAATAAAATACATTTCCACAATGATGGACAGCAGCTGTTACTGATAGAAAAGTACACAGAGGTTGAGTCCCAAACAGCCTCGTCAGTCTAAACATGCTGTTGTCTGACCTTGTTGTGAGTGTGCTTCAGTGTGTTCAACTCTCTGCCCAGTCCAGCCCTCTGCTCCTCCAAGGCCACCACTGTCACAGAAACAACACACAGTAGCAATTAGCATCACATACAGTACAGTGTGTCTCAATGACCAGGGTCCCAGTCAGATTCTGCCGTAGCCTACTTGCCATGGTCTTATCAAACATCCTCAGTTTGTAACACAAAAGATGGGAATGAAGGATGTGAATGTAAAATAATCTACACGGACATGAAGAGGGTAAGCATAAAGAGAGAGAGAAATAGATAGAGATTGTTACAACACTGTACATAGTGATAATAGAACATTTGAAATGTCTTTATTCTTTTGAAACTTCTGTGAGTGTACTGTTTACTGCTCATTTCTGATTGTTCACTTCACTTTTGTTAATTATCTATTTCGCTTGCTTTGGCAATGTTAACATATGTTTCCCATGCCAATAAAGCCCTTCGAATTGAAATTGAGAGATAAAGGGGGAGATAGAGGGAGGAAGCGATGGACACCCAGACCCAGTCAGACACTCACATTGGTCAGCCTGCTCTCTGGCCTTCTTCTCCAGTTCTTTTTCCCTCCTCTCTCTCTCCTTCTCTCTTCCCCTCATCATCCTCCGCTCCTGCTCAATCTGGTCATCCAACTCCAGATACCGCTAAAGGCAAAAAACAAACATTTATTAAAATTCATTAAACTACATGAAACGTTTTATTTATGAATTTTAATCAACACCCTGAATTGACTGAGTTGAAAAATAATAGAACCCAAACCCTGACCCCATATCACATTTTCATTTTCAAAAATGATAAACCATAAACACTTCCATCCCCTCTCACCTCCTGGCTCTCTCTCCTCAGTAGTTTCTCACTCTGGTATCTCTCCAATAGCTCATCTCGCTCTCCTTTCTCTCTTTCGGCCTCCTCCTCCCTCTCTCGGAGCTGGGCTCTGCAGCTGGCCAGACCCTCCAGGACCCATACTAGGATGGGCACCAGGGACTCCACAACCCCTACGCCATGGGTCTCTATCACTGTCTGTAGCAGGGAAAGAGGGATGGGGGGGTAGCATCAGATGAGTGTGGGTGGTGATGGAGAAGAGACAGAGGAATGAAAAGCCAGCTAGGAGATAGAGAGACAGGAAAGGGGCAATAGGACAGAAAGCAGTTGAGTGGTGGATGTGATGTGTGTTTACCTGTAGTTCTGAGTACAGTTTCCCAGCCTCTTCACTCACAATGTCAGGGTCCAGATCCAGCTCCCCAGACCCACACAGGATACTCTCTCCACACTCCATCCCTCTCTATCTATAAGTTAATGGGTCTCAGCTGATATGAGTATATGAACTGTGTGTCTGTCAATACACTTCTTCCTCATATATAAATACCTACCCACCTAGTTTATCTAGACCTCTCACACTCATGTCTACTCCCATTTCATCCATCTCTCCACTGTACATGGTCCTTCCTCCATTTCTACAGAAAATGACCCCCCTATTCCCCTTGATGCCCCTTCCTCTGCTCTAGCTGTAGATGAAGCTGATGTCAGCGGGGGTTGGTGCCCATTCTGAAAGAGAGAGAAAAAAACAGAATCATAATCATTTCTACAATGTCAGTGGAAATGTTAGTTTTTTTTCATTTGAGGAAATATAGGCTTGCAGGTACATACTACATGACTATTTTTTAGAAGTAAAACCCCCTTTACAACAATCAAACCACCATCATCTGTTTCTCTTTCTGTTCTGTTTCCTGTCTCTCACTGTGAGGGCTAGAATGTGAACTCTAAACATAGAAGTGCTACAGTGTGTATCGAGTTGTTTACTTTATTCACACTATGAGTCTTGTCTACTTTTACATATGTCTGTTGCTCTCTCCAACAACAGGTTGTGCCTTTAGACAAGTGACCTGGCAGTATACAGAATTGGAATGACTTAACATTTAGCATTACTAAGCAAAATGACTCCATGCACGGGTAGTAAGCCTACTCCTTTTAATTCTCACACACGACTTTCCGTGTTTCCCACCCTGATTTGCCCTAGCAGGCACACCTGTCCTCCTCACAGATCCCTCCTTCTACCACCACCAGGCTCCTAACTGGGGATCAAAACACATGACAGTACCCACTACCCTGGTCTATGCCTCACACCACCAGGCTCCTAACTGGGGATCAAAACACATGACAGTACCCACTACCCTGGTCTATGCCTCACACCACCAGGCTCCTAACTGGGGATCAAAACACATGACAGTACCCACTACCCTGGTCTAGGCCTCACACCACCAGGCTCCTAACTGGGGATCAAAACACATGACAGTACCCACTACCCTGGTCTATGCCTCACACCACCAGGCTCCTAACTGGGGATCAAAACACATGACAGTACCCACTACCCTGGTCTATGCCTCACACCTACAGGCAGTGGATCCCAAGTAACCTAGACCAATGTCTGGCAAGCCTTGTCCCTGGATACGTATATCACTGATGACGTTTAATTCTTGTTCATTGTTATTTTAAAGTGGTGATTCTAAAGTGGTGATTCTCTGATCCACCTCTACGCAGACAACACCATATACTTCTGGCCCCTCTTTGGCCACTGTGTGACGAGCTTCAATGCCATACAACTCTCCTTCCGTGGCCTCCAACTGCTCTTAAATGCAAGTAAAACTAAATGTATGCTCTTCAACCGATCGCTGCCCACATTCTGACTTAGAATATGTGGACAACTACAAATACCTGGGTGTCTGGTTAGACTGTAAACTCTCCTTCCAGACTCACATTAAGCAACTCCAATCCAAAATTAAATCTAGAATCGGCTTCCTATTTCGCAACAAAGCATCCTTCACTCATGCTGCCAAACATACCCTCGTAAAACTGACTATCCTACCGATCCTCGACTTCAGGGATGTCATTTACAAAATAGCCTCCAACACTCTACTCAGCAAATTGGATGCAGTCTATCACAGTGCCATCCGTTTTGTCACCAAAGCCCCATATACTACCCACCACTTCGACCTGTATGCTCTCGTTGGCTGGCACTCGCGTCATATTCGTAGCCAAACCCACTGACTCCAGGTCATCTATAAGTCATTGCTAGGTAAAGCCCCGCCTTATCTGCACACTGGTCACCATAGCAGCACCCACCCGTAGCATGCGCTCCAGCAGGTATATTTCACTGGTCACCTCCAAAGCCAATTCCTCGTTCGGCCACCTTTCCTTCCAGTTCTCTGCTGCCAATGACTGGAACGAATTGCAAAAATCACTGAAGCTGGAGACTCATATCTCCCTCACTAACTGTAAGCACAAGCTGTCAGAGCAGCTCACAGATCACTGGACCTGTACATAGCTCATCTGTAAATAGCCCATCCAACTACCTCATCCCCATAATGTTATTTATTTTGCTCCTTTGCACCCTAGTATCTCTACTTGCACACTCATCTTGTGCACATACATCACTCCAGTGTTTAATTGCTAAATTGTAATTATTTCACCACTATGGCCTATTTATTGCCTTACCTCCCTTATCCTACCTCATTTGCACACATTGTGTATATATATACTTGATCTATTGTATTATTGACTGTATGTTTGTTTATTCCATGAGTAACTCTGTGTTGTTTGTGTAGCACTGCTATGCTTTATCTTGGCCAGGTCGCAGTTGTAAATGAGAACTTGTTCTCAACTGGCCTACCTGGTTAAATAACGATGAAATAAAATAAAAACATAAAAATAAAGTAACTGTCAGATTATTAGGCTGTCTGTCCTCCAAGACGATTCAGACTGTACAAACATTTACCACCTGTTGCTGAATAGGTCGTTCGTATTGCTGGGTACTGTAGTACTACAAATACGTGCGCGCGCGCACACACACACACACACACACACACACGATATTGAATGACAGGAACAGACGGACGTCCAAAGAATAATCGACGATGCAGCCTAAGCAATAAACACCAACTCGATCTAGCCGGTCTGAAGTGCAATAACATGATGGCGTTTGCGGTATAAATAAACCATTGACTGACAACAGTCACCTTATAGATTTTACGAGATCACCTTCATTTCATTTGGCCAACTGTTCAGCCTACTGTAGTTCGGGAGAACTGAACCAAAACGTTTTATATGTTAACTCACCTTTGAGTCTCTTTAGTTCCCAAAACTTGTATATCATTTGTTGAAACGGGTAATATTCCAGTCGTTTACTTTGAAGAAGATATCAATTACTCCTACAGCGAGTTTGAAGAAGGGGATGTGGTTTCATTTAGACTCAGTTGACCGAATTCCTATTCTGGCCTATCGGAGTGATAGGCTGTTCTCAGTGTCCAACGGCCGTGTAAAAGAGGCGGGACATGGCTGGTCTTGTGAGTAAAAACAAGTTCCTAACTTGAACAATGACACGTGATGAGGGGAACGTTGAAGGGTTGTCAGGTGACCTTCTCTAATACCTGTCTAAACGTTTCACGTAATATGACCTTTCACTCCTTTTTTCACTGACTGTTTTTCCCAGTGGTTAATCAAGTACAGTATAACTATGTGAACAACTGAACACTGCAAAGACCAGCAGATGTTTGCAAAAACGTGGCCAGGTATCCAATTTCCTCTACGCAGTCATTCCATAGGCTACTGTATATTAACCAGATCCAGTTGTGTTTACAGAAAATCGTGCTGACTATGCGCTGAAATTGCAGGAAAAGTGTCCTTTTTGCGTAACATGAGTGACTACTGTAATGACAAATGGTTTTGGGAAGTAAAGGAAATGTGTCAGTACTCTTAGGCAATTCATAAGCCTTCGCATGAACTATAGAAAATGAAACTAGTTTTGAGTATTGCTAGCAAGGGCGTGAAGAATGAGTACAGTACATTCTCCAGCAGAGGGAGGCAAACACACATTTGTGTTAAGTTAGCTGGGTGTCCTTTGGGTGGTGGACCATGCTTGATACACACAGGAAACGGTTGAGCATTGCAATTCTTGACACACTCAAACCGGTGCGCGTGGCACCTACTACCATACCCCATTCAAAGGCACTTCAATCTTTTGTCTTGCCCATTTACCCTCTGAATGGCATGCATGCACAATCCAGACAGTCTAGATGAAGGGGAGGAGACAGGTTATAGAAGGATTTTTAAGCCTTGAGACAATTGAGACATGAAGTGGATTTAACTGGTGACATCAATAAGGGGTCATAGGTTTCACCTGGATTCACCTGGTCAGTCTATGTCATGAAAGAGCTCACTCAGTGTTTTGTACTCTCAGTAGCAAGAAAAAGTATGTGAACCCTTTGGAATTACCTGGACTTCTGCATAAATTGGTCATACAATTTGATCTGATCTTCATCTAAGTCACAACAATACACAAACACAGTCTACTTAAACTAATAACACACAAACAATTATACGTTTTCATGTCTTTATTGAACACACCGTGTAAACACTCACAGTGCAGGGTGGGAAAAGTACAGTGCCTTGCGAAAGTATTCGGCCCCCTTGAACTTTGCAACCTTTTGCTACATTTCAGGCTTCAAACATAAAGATATAAAACTGTATTTTTTTGTGAAGAATCAACAACAAGTGGGACACAATCATGAAGTGGAACGACATTTATTGGATATTTCAAACTTTTTTAACAAATCAAAAACTGAAAAATTGGGCGTGCAAAATTATTCAGCCCCTTTACTTTCAGTGCAGCAAACTCTCTCCAGAAGTTCAGTGAGGATCTCTGAATGATCCAATGTTAACCTAAATGACTAATGATGATAAATACTATCCACCTGTGTGTAATCAAGTCTCCGTATAAATGCACCTGCACTGTGATAGTCTCAGAGGTCCGTTAAAAGCGCAGAGAGCATCATGAAGAACAAGGAACACACCAGGCAGGTCCGAGATACTGTTGTGAAGAAGTTTAAAGCCGGATTTGGATACAAAAAGATTTCCCAAGCTTTAAACATCCCAAGGAGCACTGTGCAAGCGATAATATTGAAATGGAAGGAGTATCAGACCACTGCAAATCTACCAAGACCTGGCCGTCCCTCTAAACTTTCAGCTCATACAAGGAGAAGACTGATCAGAGATGCAGCCAAGAGGCCCATGATCACTCTGGATGAACTGCAAAGATCTACAGCTGAGGTGGGAGACTCTGTCCATAGGACAACAATCAGTCGTATATTGCACAAATCTGGCCTATGGAAGAGTGGCAAGAAGAAAGCCATTTCTTAAAGATATCCATAAAAAGTGTTGTTTAAAGTTTGCCACAAGCCACCTGGGAGACACACCAAACATGTGGAAGAAGGTGCTCTGGTCAGATGAAACCAAAATTGAACTTTTTGGCAACAATGCAAAACGTTATGTTTGGAGTAAAAGCAACACAGCTCATCACCCTGAACACACCATACCCACTGTCAAACATGGTGGTGGCAGCATCATGGTTTGGGCCTGCTTTTCTTCAGCAGGGACAGGGAAGATGGTTAAAATTGATGGGAAGATGGATGGAGCCAAATACAGGACCATTCTGGAAGAAAACCTGATGGAGTCTGCAAAAGACCTGAGACTGGGACGGAGATTTGTCTTCCAACAAGACAATGATCCAAAACATAAAGCAAAATCTACAATGGAATGGTTCAAAAATAAACATATCCAGGTGTTAGAATGGCCAAGTCAAAGTCCAGACCTGAATCCAATCGAGAATCTGTGGAAAGAACTGAAAACTGCTGTTCACAAATGCTCTCCATCCAACCTCACTGAGCTCGAGCTGTTTTGCAAGGAGGAATGGGAAAAAATGTCAGTCTCTCGATGTGCAAAACTGATAGAGACATACCCCAAGCGACTTACAGCTGTAATCGCAGCAAAAGGTGGCGCTACAAAGTATTAACTTAAGGGGGGCTGAATAATTTTGCACGCCCAATTTTTCAGTTTTTGATTTGTTAAAAAAGTTTGAAATATCCAATAAATGTCGTTCCACTTCATGATTGTGTCCCACTTGTTGTTGATTCTTCACAAAAAAATACAGTTTTATATCTTTGTTTGAAGCCTGAAATGTGGCAAAAGGTTGCAAAGTTCAAGGGGGCCGAATACTTTCGCAAGGCACTGTATGTGATCCCTTGGATTTAATAACTGGTTGACCCTCCTTTGTCAGCAATAACCTCAACCAAACGTTTTCTGTAGTTGTGTATCAGACCTGCGCAACGGTCAGGAGGAATTTTGGACCATTCCTCTTTACAAAACTGTTTCAGTTCAGCAATATTCTTGGGATGTCTGGTGTGAACCGCTCGAGGTCATGCCACAGCATCTCAATCAGGTTGAGGTCAGGACTCTTACTGGGCCACTCCAGAAGGTGTATTTTCTTCTGTTCAAGCCATTCTGTTGTTGATTTACTTCTGTGTTTTGGTTCGTTGTCCTGTTGCATCACCCAACTTCTGCTGAGCTTTAATTGGAGGACAGATAGCCTTACATTCTCCTGCAAAATGTCTTGATAAACATGGAAATTCATTTTTCTGTCGATGATAGCAAGCTGTCCAGGCCCTGAGCCAGTAAAGCAGCCCCAAACCATGATGCTCCCTCCACCATATTTTACTGTTGGGATGAGGTTTTGATGTTAGTGTGCTGTGCCTTTTTTTTCTCCACACACAGTGTTGTGTGATTCTTTCAAACAACTCAACTGTAGTTTCATCTGTCCACAGACTATTTTGCCAGTTGTGCTGTGGAACATCCGAATACTCTTTTGCAAACTTCAGATGTGCAGCAATGTTTTTGGACAGCAGTTGCTTCTTCCATGGTGTCCTCCCATGAACATCATTCTTGTCTTGTATTTTACGTATCGTAGACTCGTCAACAGAGATGTTAGCATGTTACAGAGATTTCTGTAAGTCTTTAGCTGACACTCTAGGATTCTTCTTAACCTCATTGAGCATTCTGTGCTGTGCTCTTGCAGTCGACTTTGCAGGACGGCTACTCCTAGGGAGAGTAGCAGTGCTGAACTTTCTCCATTTATAGACAATTTGTCTTACCATGGACTGATGAACATCAAGGCTTTTAGAGATACTTTTGTAACCCTTTCCAGCTTTATGCAAGTCAAAGATTCTTAATCTGAGATTTTGTCCAAGGCATTGTTCACATCAGGCAATGCTTCATGTGAATAGCAAACTCACGTCTTGTGATTGTTTTTTTCATATTGCAGGGCTGCTCTAACCAACATCTCCAATCTCCAATGTTTAAATTGTGTATTCAATGTGGACAAGAAAAACACAATAATTGGTGTGTTATTAGTTTAAGCACACTGTGTTTGTCTATTGTTGTGACTTAGAGGAAGATCAGATCACATTTTTGGACCAATTTCTGTGGAAATCCAGGTCATTCCAAAGGGTTCACATACTTTTTCTTGCTCGTTGATAGGCTAGTTAAGGACTATATCACCTCCACCTTACCCGACACCTTAGACCAACTACAATTCACATATCGCCCAAACAAATCCACGGACGACGCAATCAACATTGCACTGCACACTGCCCTAGCCCAGAAAATGTTCTATCCAGTTTGCATAAAGTCCAATGAAGTTCTTTGAGGACCATCGTGGTATCGACTTGAGGGGGGATATACACGGCTGTGACTATAACCGAAGAAAATTATCTTGGGAGAAAATACTGTCAGGATTTGATTGTGAGGTATTCTAGGTTGGGTGAACAGAAGGACTTGACTTCCTGTATGTTATCACAATCACATCATGAGTCGTTAATCATGAAACATATACCTCTGCCCTTCTTCCCGGAGAGAAATAACCTCCCACTCAATGTCAACAAAACAAAGGAGATGATCGTGGACTTCAGGAAATAGCAGAAGGAGCACCCCCCTATCCACATCGACATGACCGCAGTGGAGAAGGTGGAAAGCTTCAAGTTCATACACAATCACTGACAAACTGAAATATTCCACCCACACAGACAGTGTGGTGAAGAAGGCGCAACAGCGCCGCTTTAACCTTTTTTGGCTTGGCACCTAAAACCCTCACAAACTTTTACAGATGCACAATTATTGAGAGTATCCTGTCGAGCTGTATCCCCGCCTGGTATCATGACACAAGGCGAGACCCAGATACAGACACAGTAGGCAGATGGTTGGAGTCTTACAATGTTTATTAATCCAAAGGGGTAGGCAAGAGAATGGTCGTGGACAGGCAAAAGTTCAAAACCAGATCCGAGTCCACGAGGTACAGAGTGGCAGACAGGCTCGTGGTCAAGGCAGGCAGAATGGTCAGGCAGGCGGGTACAAAGTCCAGAAGCAGGCAAAGGTCAAAACCGGGAGGACTAGAAAAAGGAGAAATGCAAAAAGCAGGCGAACAGGTTGACCGCTGGTTGACTTGGAAACATACAAGACGAACTGGCACAGAGAGACAGGAAACACAGGGATAAATACACTGGGGAAAATAAGCGACACCTGGGAGCGGTGGAGACATTCACAGGGACAGGTGAAACAGATCAGGGTGTGACACCTGGTATGGCAAATGCACCGCCCGCAACCGCAGGACTCTCCAGAGGGTGGTGCAGTCTGCCCAACGCATCACCCGGGGCAAACTACCTGCCCTCCAGGACACCTACAGCACCCGATGTCACAGGAAGGCCAAAAATATCCTCAAGGACAACAACCACTCGAGCCACTGCCTGTTCACCCGCAATCATCCAGAAGGTAAGGTCAGTACAGGTGCATCAAAGCTGGGAACGAGAGACTGAAAAACAGCTTCTATCTCAAGGCCATCAGACTGTTAAATAGCCATCACTAGCACATTAGAGGCTGCTGCCTATGTATATAGACTTGAAATCACTTTCCACTTTAATAAATGGAACACTAGTCAGTTTAATAATGTTTACTTATTTTGCATTACTCATCTCATATGTATATTCTGTATTCTATTCTACTGTATCTTAGTCAATGCCACTCTGACATTGCTCATCCATATATTTATATATTCTTAATTATATTTCTTTACTTAGATTTGTGTGTGTTGGATACATGTTGTGAAATGTTTAGATATTACTTGTTAGATATTACTGTGCTTTCGGAGTTAGAAAAACAAGCATTTCGCTACACCCGCAATAACATCTGCTAAACACGTGTATGTGACCAATAAAATCTGTGCTCAACCCACTCCTGTACTCCCTGTTCACCCATGACTGCATGGCCCTGCACGTCTCCAACTGAATCATCAATTTTTCTGATGACACAACAGTGGTAGGCTTGACTACCAACAACGGTGAGACAGCCTACAGGGACGATTTGAGGGCCCTGGCAGAGTTGTGCCAGGAAAATAACGTCAACAAAACAAAGGAGCTGATCGTAGACTTACAGGAGACAGCAGCGAAAGCACGCCCCCATTCACATCGACGGGGCCGTAGTAGATAGGGTCAAAATTTCCTTGCCGTACACATCACAGACAACCTGAAACAGTCCCTTCAGACAGACAGCGTACTGAAGAAGGCGCAACAACTCCTCTTCAACTTCAGGAGGCTGAAGAAATTTGTCTTTGGCCTATTAGACCCTCACAAACTACAGATGCACCATTGAGAGCATGCTGTCGGACTGTATCACCGCCTGGTACTGCAATTGCACTGTCCACAAAGCTGGGACCGAGAGACTGAGAAACAGCTTCTATCTCCAGGCCATCAGACAGTTAAATAACCACCACTAGCCGGCCTCTGCCAAGCACCCTGCCTTGAACTTTAGTCACTGTTTTAGCCGGCTACCACCCGGTACTCTACCTTGCACCTTAGAGACTGCTGCCCCATGTACATAGAGTCATTGGACAGTAGTCACTTTAATAATGTTACATACTCATTTACCCACTTTATATATACAGTACCAGTCAAAAGTTTGGACACACCTACTCATTCAAGGGTTTTACTTTATTTTTGCTATTCTCCATTCTAGAATAATAGTGAAGACATCAAAACTATGAAATAACACATATGGAATAATGTAGTAACCAAACAAGTGTGAGAATTATTTTTATATTTCAGATTCTTCAAAGATGCCACCCTTTGCCTTGATGACAGCTTTGCACACTATTGGCATTCTCTCAACCAGCTTGATGAAGTAGTCACCTGGAATGCATTTCAATTAACATGTGTGCATTGTTATTAAAAGTTTGTTTGTGGAATTTTTTTTTCCTTCTTACTGCGTTTGAGCCAATCAGTTGTGTTGGGACAAGGTAAGGGTGGTATACAGAATGTAGCCCTATTTGGTGAAAGACCAAGTCCATATCATGGCAAGAACAGTTCAAATAAGCAAAGAGAAACGACAGTCCATCATTACTTTTAAGACATGATGGTCAATCTGGAAAATTTCAAGAACTTTCAAGAAGTTTCTTCAAGTGCAGTCGCAAAAACCTTCAAGCGCTATGATGAAAGTGGCTCTCATGAGGACCACCACAGGAAAGGAAGACACAGAGTTACCTCTGCTGTGGAGGATAAGTTCATTAGAGTTACCAGACTCAGATATTGTAGCCCAAATAATTGACTCGCAGAGTTCACGTAACACATCTCAACAACAACTGTTCAGAGGAGACTGTATGAATTAGGCCTTCATGGTCAAATTGCTGCAAAGAAACCACTAGTAAAGGACACCAATAATAAGACTTGCTTGAAACATGAGCAATGGTGTCACGCCCTGACCTTAGTTATCTTTGTTTTCTTTATTATTTTGGTTAGGTCAGGGTGTGACAAGGGTGGTTTGTTTAGTTTTTGTATTGTCTAGGGGGTTTTGTAGTCTAGGTGTTTATATATCTATGGTTGCCTAGATTGGTTCTCAATCAGAGGCAGCTGTTTATCGTTGTCTCTGATTGGGGACCATATTTAGGTAGCCATATTCCTTGGGTATTTTATGGGTTGTTATTCTATGTTTAGTTGCCTGTTTGCACTAGTCAAATGGCTTCACGGTTTGTTTTGTTGTTTTGTATAGTTTGTATAGTGTTCGTTCTTTCATTAAATAAGTTATGTACGCTTACCACGCTGCGCCTTGGTCTCCTCATTATGACGATCGTGACAAATGGATATTAGACAGGTGGAAATCTGTCCTTTGGATTGATGAGTCCAAATTTGAGATAATTGGTTCCAACCAACCGTCCCACTTGTTGTTGATTCTTCACAAAAAAATACCGTTTTATATCTTTATGTTTGAAGCCTAAAATGTGGCAAAAGGTCGCAAAGTTCAAGGGGGCCGAATACTTTCGCAAGGCACTGTAAAACTGTATTTTTTTTGTGAAGAATCAACAACAAGTGGGACACAATCATGAAGTGGAACGACATTTATTGGATATTTCAAACTTTTTTAACAAATCAAAAACTGAAAAATTGGGCGTGCAAAATTATTCAGCCCCTTTACTTTCAGTGCAGCAAACTCTCTCCAGAAGTTCAGTGAGGATCTCTGAATGATCCAATGTTGACCTAAATACAATCCACCTGTGTGTAATCAAGTCACCGTATAAATGCACCTGCACTGTGATAGTCTCAGAGGTCCGTTAAAAGCGCAGAGAGCATCATGAAGAACAAGGAACACACCAGGCAGGTCCGAGATACTGTTGTGAAGAAGTTTAAAGACAGATTTGGATACAAAAAGATTTCCCAAGCTTTAAACATCCCAAGGAGCACTGTGCAAGCGATAATATTGAAATGGAAGGATTATCAGGCCACTGCAAATCTACCAAGACCTGGCCGTCCCTCTAAACTTTCAGCTCATACAAGGAGAAGACTGATCAGAGATGCAGCCAAGAGGCCCATGATCACTCTGGATGAACTGCAGAGATCTACAGCTGAGGTGGGAGACTCTGTCCATAGGACAACAATCAGTCGTATATTGCACAAATCTGGCCTTTATGGAAGAGTGGCAAGAAGAAAGCCATTTCTTAAAGATATCCATAAAAAGTGTCGTTTAAAGTTTGCCACAAGCCACCTGGGAGACACACCAAACATGTGGAAGAAGGTGCTCTGGTCAGATGAAACCAAAATTTAACTTTTTGGCAACAATGCAAGTTTGTCGTAAAAGCAACACAGCACATCTGAATGGTTAAAAAATAAACATATCCAGGTGTTAGAATGGCCAAGTCAAAGTCCAGACCTGAATCCAATCGAGAATCTGTGGAAAGAACTGAAAACTGCTGTTCACAAATGCTCTCCATCCAACCTCACTGAACTCGAGCTGTTTTGCAAGGAGGAATGGGAAAAAATTTCAGTCTCTCGATGTGCAGAACTGATAGAGACATACCCCAAGCGACTTACAGCTGTAATCGCAGCAAAAGGTGGCGCTACAAAGTATTAACTTAAGGGGGCTGAATAATTTTGCACGCCCAATTTTTCAGTTTTTGATTTGTTAAAAAAGTTTGAAATATCCAATAAATGTCGTTCCACTTCATGATTGTGTCCCACTTGTTGTTGATTCTTCACAAAAAAATACAGTTTTATATCTTTATGTTTGAAGCCTGAAATGTGGCAAAAGGTCGCAAAATTCAAGGGGGCCGAATACTTTCGCAAGGCACTGTACATGAGTCCATATGTGTTATTTCATTGTTTTGATGTCTTCACTATTAGTCTACAATGTAAAAAATAAAGTAAAACTCTGGAATGAGTAGGTGTGTCCAAACTATTGACTGGTACTGTATATACTGTATTCTAATCATGTACAGTATATATATTTTGCTTCTGGAATATTATTGCTAGGTATTACTACACTGTTGGATCTAGAAACACAAGCATTTCGCTGCACCTGCGATAACATCTGCAAATCTGTGTACGTGACCAATAAACTTTGATTTGATTTTATAATGGAAATGTTATGCAATGTTTTACAAACGGTGAACCTGTCTGACTCAAGAAAGAGTGAAGAGTGACACGCACTGACCATGTGAAAATTAATCTTCTAAAATACTTGCATCACATAGAAAATTGTGTTTTGTTTTCCACAGGAAACCGCTCATCGTCACCCTTTCCTGTTGCATTCCACCTAGATTGAAGAGGGAGATTGAGGAAGATGAAGGAGGGAAAAGAGAGAGAGATAAAGGTCTATGTGACACCATAACAAGAGGGGATAGAATTGGCGTTTACACACGGAGCCAGAGATTGTCAAAATATCTTATCTTAAAATTACTCAACCAAAATAAATGTTTATGGTGTGTAACAAATTCATAACATACATATAAAACATGACTTTTCTTCCACTAAATATTAGTGTGACTGTGCAATAATCATGACTTGAAAACATATTCCTCTCTCTTTTTTTCATTTTTACACAGTCACAGTTTTTATAACACTCCTCCCTCTCTCCCCTATGAGCACCACCTTCCCATCCTCCCTCTCCTCCCTCTCTCCCCTATGAGCACCACCTTCCCATCCTCCCTCTCCTCCCTCTCTCCCCTATGAGCACCACCTTCCCATCCTCCCTCATTATCTCGCTCCCCCTCTTCGTCAGGAAGCGAAAGCCCACCACACTGCCCACAACCCCAAAACTGATAGCCAGAACCACCAATCCCAGCCCCAGGAGGTCCGAGGTCCGGCCCCCGACCTGCACTGATTGGTCCCAGATTCCCAGGGCAACCACGCTTAGGCCAATCAGAGTGCCCCAAACACCAAAGGCTAGCATGCAGGAGCCACAAGACTGTTCAGCGCCCCCGGTTATCACAGTGATGCCTGCCACGGAGACAATCCCTCCTGGTAGGGTCACCATCTCTGATTTGGAGTCATAGGTCACAGCGGAGGTGGTACCTGCGAGAGCGGAGGGATCCAGGGTGTCCATCTTTGTTGTTATCTTTTAGATGTCTCTTTCGTATTGTTACTCCTTTTGTACGTTTCTCTTTGTTTTGGTGTTCTCTTGGCTTTGTGTCCTGTGTCCTGTCTTATGTCCAGTCTCGTGTCCAGTCTTATGTCCAGTCTCGTGTACAGTCTTATGTCCAGTCTCGTGCCCAGTCTTATGTCCAGTCTCGTGTCCTGTCTTATGTCCAGTCCTGTGCCACAAAGTAGTCAGTTAAAGCACATGGATGGAGGTGTTCATCTCGTCTGCAGTTTTTCCTTTTGAATGATATGATCGTGCTGCAATATAATGAAATTGATCAGTGACAACAACCAGTAACAAACCAAGATATTACATAGACAAGATCACTCTTGTCTATGTAATGTGAGGATTTTGTCTTTATTGCTTCAGGATATCTTCATATCCGTATTTGTCTTTACAGTGTTTCAATCAGGCTATAGAGTCCCTAATCAATATTACATGACTCTAGAGCTTTAACTCAAGCATTAAATAAAGAGAGAGAAAAAAACCCTGCTTTTAAAGAGAAAGAAAACTATTTAATTTGAGATAAAAATAAATATTCACCTTATTGGCTTCCTATCAATATTGGACCAAAGAGCACATTGGTTGATGTGTAAAATGTTGGCCTATGGACATCCTTTACATTCATGAAAATCATTCAATTGCTCAAGAACCCAAATGTATGGGTTTTCTCATCTTCAGTAAAGGCCAAACTGTGTTGACTTTCTCTGTGGGGAGATTCTCAAGAAATGGGAGCAGACGAGTCATTGCTTGTCACCTTTATCATGTGACGCCTACAAAGACGGAGGCGGGCATAGTTGTTATGATTGTTGTTATCAATTGTTTGTTTCTGCTGTTCTCTGTATTCAGTAGGAAGGTCTCGTCTGTCATTAAGCCTCATTATGACCCATTAACTGGTATTTATCTTGGACCCCTTCCCTTTTCTCTCCCTCGTTCCCTCGCTCTCTCTCTCTCTCTCTCTGAAGGTTTGGGTTGGGTCCCACCAAGGCATTGTTTGGGTAGACCTAGAGTTTGTTTTTTCTAGTTCTTAAAAGGTTTCCCTGTCCTTGTTTCCAATATCACTTACTCTCTTTAAGTGCCCTTTCTGCGCTATTCTACTGAAAAGAAATCACATTAGCAATGGTGAATTTGAGTATGTTCATAAAAAGCCTCCAAACTCTTTTTTTCCACCCCTTTTTTCCACCATATTTTTAGGTTTATAGCTGCTTATATTGACCCTGAGGCAATGAGACTTTATAAGTGCAGTAGTTGTATGGAATATGCTTTTCAGTGTACTGCTTCTTGCGGTTTGCTACGGTCAGGAAAAATAAACGGCCTGAATGTTGTTATTGGCCAATGCAGACCTGTGACACAGATGGAGAGGTCACGGAGGTTCAGCCGTATTACCTATATGTGTCAGTAAGAACCCACGATGATCCTCTTCCCAGGCCACAGAATGAGGCTCCCGTCTATCTGAAGACCAGAAGACATCCCTACCACAGACAGACGGACAGACGTACTCGCACGTTGACTCAATTAACTGCTTGTGTAACGCAGGGGTTTCCTGGCATGGTAGCTAATACGACTGTTTACGAACAAACTCTGACATTCCCAGAAATGTGCCAATATTGATCTGAAGCCATGAAGCACATATAATAATGCCATGTTTCCACCTGAGATTTCCCTCAGTGTTTAACCCAAAGGGCTCAGACTTGTATGAATCTATCTCCACGGACCGGCACCTGTGTCTCACTGGGCCATGGCCTCAACGGTCCTACACTGACTTGGGGCCAAGGCCTGGCCACTGATACTTTTCAGCCTTTGTTTACATAACAATGGTTACTGTGAACAAGGGTTAACACCTTTCTATGGTTAACACGTTCTCACAAAGCAACTGTCTTGATGACCCAGACGTTGTTGATTCTGCTCTTTGATTCTGCTGTCTTTGATTCTGTGGGTTGAGGTGAAAATTCAGCATTAGAGCTGTTGCTGTAATTGTTAGTTACAGCAGATGACTTTACTTTCACAAAAAGTGGGTATGTCCAGGTCAGGATCTAACACTGGGCCTGTGGGTATGTCCAGGTCAGGATCTAACACTGGTCCTGTGGGTATGTCCAGGTCAGGATCTAACACTGGTCCTGTGGGTATGTCCAGGTCAGGATCTAACACTGGTCCTGTGGGTATGTCCAGATCAGGATCTAACACTGGTCCTGTGGGTATGTCCAGGTCAGGATCTAACACTGGTCCTGTGGGTATGTCCAGGTCAGGATCTAACACTGGTCCTGTGGGTATGTCCAGGTCAGGATCTAACACTGGTCCTGTGGGTATGTCCAGGTCAGGATCTAACACTGGTCCTGTGGGTATGTCCAGGTCAGGATCTAACACTGGGCCTGTGGGTATGTCCAGATCAGGATCTAACACTGGTCCTGTGGGTATGTCCAGGTCAGGATCTAACACTGGTCCTGTGGGTTGTCCAGATCAGGAATCTAACACTGGGCCTGTGGGTTGTCCAGATCAGGAATCTAACACTGGGCCTGTGGGTATGTCCAGATCAGGAATCTAACACTGGGCCAGTGGGTTGTCCAGATCAGGAATCTAACACTGGGCCTGTGGGTATGTCCAGGTCAGGATCTAACACAGGGCCTGTGGGTATGTCCAGGTCAGGAATCTAACACTGGTCCTGTGGGTATGTCCAGGTTAGGATCTAACACTGGGCCTGTGGGTATGTCGAGGTTAGGATCTAACACTGGGCCTGTGGGTATGTCCAGGTCAGGATCTAACACTGGGCCTGTGGGTATGTCCAGGTTAGGAACCTACACTGGGCCTGTGGGTATGTCCAGGTCAGGATCTAACACTGGGCCTGTGGGTATGTCCAGGTTAGGAACCTACACTGGGCCTGTGGGTATGTCCAGGTTAGGAACCTACACTGGGCCTGTGGGTAACTTCTATCTGGAGAAGCTCAGAGAATACAGTTCAGAGGCCAGGGATTGTTTTTGTGAGGAGGGGAGGGGTAGTAATTCTCTGAGTGATGGGGGTGATGGTAATTGGCTCAGACTGGAGCAGGGCGGGGCAGGGGTAATCCAATAAATAAGCTCACTGGGTATATTTATAGGGAAGAGAAAATCCTCTTTTGACAGAGTTAGATAGGAACAGATAAGAATCAGATGTAAGGGTTAATTAGGACAGGAGAAAGAGGGATGGTTATAGATGGCCTACAGTAAAGGCATAGGAGGAACAAACATTGTCAACTCACACTTCCACATCCAAAATAACAAAAGTTTTCTCCGTTATACTGTTATTTTACCAACCTTTGTGATTATTGAAGCAATTCGGGATCGTCCCAACCCAAATATGTAAAAGGTTGTTCTACGAATGCATTTAATGTCCTTGTGACATTGTGTGTACATTTTGATAAAAACACTCAACAGTTGGGTTACATACTGCTGTAACTAAATTCAACTATGGTCAACATTTCAATAGTAATGAAAATCCCAATTTTGGCATGTCCCACGTCATGTTTTTCTGACTTCTAGGAAGATTTTAACCCAATTAACCCCAACATTTCCCCAAGTTTTCACCATCGTTGTAAAGTCCTGGTTATTTTGATTATTTGACAAAGTAATTACTGAAGATTATTATTCATTTAATGTGATTAATGAGTAACACTTGTTTTGATGTGGTGAAACTATTCATTTTTTATTCAAAGAAACATTGAGCATTATATAGTCAAATCATAGTGTAAAAATAGGTGAGCTGGTTCTACTCTGTTTGGCCATTTTCTGGTGTTTTGTGGTGGAAAACTGATTGAGTTGAGCATAACACGTCAACCCTTTTACCCATAGATAAGCTAGATTTTGTTTGTGAAGCTTGCATTCGATTGCCCCTCACTATTGCACAAAACAAGCTTCCATTCCCCCGTCACAAGCGGAGTTATGGCTGTTTTATGAACAAAAATGGTCAACCCTGTGAAAGGGTCAGGGTAGGACATGTAAACCAATGGTGAAGTTGCATGGAATATGGTTAGAAGCAGCATGATGTTTGCAACACTACATTTGGACTTGTGTTATTACCTATCTGTTACATAGTGGCTGTGTGGGTTCATTTATTTTGAATTTTTGGACAATTCCTTACCTTATTACTCATAGTACAGGCACAAATCAATGTGTGAGGAGGAAAGGGGGTAGGAGAAGGACAAACTACACTACCACAAGAAAAATAGAGACTTAGAGACGGAGATGGGGGTCCAGGTGGGTAGGAGTTAGTAAAGAGGGATACATGTTCCTATCACAGACAAAACAAAGACAGACAGAGTGGGGAAAGAGACAGTAATGACTCATTTTCAACAAGGATTTGCCTCAGTGTTGTACCAAAAAGGCTCAGACTTTTCCACTTACGCAGGCCGGGAACCCCGTGTCTCACTGGGCCATGGCTCCAGCGGACTTGTTCTAATTTGGAGGCAAGGCCCTGGGTACTTTAAATCTGGTGCATTTACATAACATTGGCTAACTGTGAACTTTGACACCTTCTCACAAAGCAATAGTCTTGAATGATGCAGAGGTTGTTAATTATAGTCTTAGGTGTCACACTCCTGAGTGGTATACTACGAAACAAGCTAGACCCAGGGTTTTCTAAAGCTAGCTATCCTAAGTTAGCTTCACATTCCAGCTCAGGCTTTATCCGTACTACGACGATGAATATGTCTTGTCCCCCTGCCGCTGACTTTAGCCACAGCCTGCTGAAATCTAAGTTCAGGCTACGGTGTGAAATAGGAGTGTTGAAGTGACGTCTTTATTTGATCGTTAATGCCGTCTTTGGTGTGCTTATCAATGCACAATAACCTTTTTTCCCCACTCCTAGCGATTAAATAATGGTATTGTCATACAAAAGCTTTACTGTGCATGAAGTTTCAAATGCATTCTCTCATTATTAAATGTGTAATTTGATAGGTATTTTAACATGACTATTTTTTTGCACAAAAAACTTTTGATTAAATATTTTATTAATCAGTCATCTTCCTCAAATGAAGGGGAGAATGACACAATCTTTGCGAGACGGAGGGAACCTGATTTAATTGGTCCTCAACTCGCAGCTCAGACACATCATTCAGGGGAAATGGAGTTAACCTGTCCCTGAGCAGGTTCGTTTTGAAGGATTTGTTGCCATAGAAATGTAACTGGCTAAAAGGTGAGCCACTTTTGTGGTACCGGTTATCCCGAGTTGAACTCAGAGTTGACCAAAGTTACCTCGATAACTCCTCAAACCTGATTTGTAGTATAGGACTCTGATGGAAACACAACAACACTAGAGCTGACATTAACATAAAACACTGATGGTCCACTGGTGTGATGGTAAGTCTCAATGGAAAAGCACCATACGGGATTTACAGGGCGTTACAGCAATACTTCTGTCAAAACAAACACTTAAAGAGGGAGAAGGGAAGGACATGTTAAGAGATTTACAGTAGCAGTCAAACGTTTTGACATACCAACTTATTCCAGGGTTTTTCTTTATTTTACTATTTTCTACATTCTAGAATAATAGTGAAGACATCAAAAACTATGAAAGAACACATATGGAATAATGTAGTAACCAAAAAAGTGTTAAACAAATTTGAGATTTGATATTATTCAAATTTGCCACCCATTGCCTTGATGACAGCTGTGCACACTCTTGGCATTCTCTCAACCAGCTTCGTGAAGTAGTCACCTGGAATGCATTTCAATTAACCCGTGTGCCCTGTTAAAAGTTAATTTTTTGAATTTCTTTCCTTCTTAATGCATTGGAGCCAATCAGTTGTGTTGTGACAAGGGGTTGGGGTTGTAGGGGTTGTATACAGAAGATAAAAGACCAAGTCCATATTATCTCAAGAACAGCTCAAATAAGCAAAGAGAAATGACAGTCCATCATTACTTTAAGACATGAAGGTCAGTCAATCCGGAAAATTTAAAGTGCAGTCGAAAAAACCCTCAAGCGCTGTGATGAAACTGGCTCTCATGAGGACCGCCACAGGAAAGGAAGACCCAGAGTTACCTCTGCTGCAGAGGATAAGTTCATTAGATTTACCAGCCGCAGAAATTACAGCCCAAATAAATGCGTCACAGAGTTCAAGTAACAGACACATCTCAACATCAACTGCTCATAGGAGACTGCGTGAATCAGGCCTTCATGGTCAAATTGCTGCAAAGAAGCCACTACTAATGGACATTAGACCGGTGGAAATCTGTCCTTTGGTCTGATGTGTCCAAGTGTGTGATTTTTGGTTCCAACCGCCGTGTGAGACGCAGAGTAGGTGAAAGGATGATCTCTGCATGTGTGATTCCCGCCGTGAAGCATGGAGGAGGAGGTGTGATGGTGTGGGGGTGCTTTGCTGGTGACACTGTCTGTGATTTATTTAGAATTCAAGGCACACTTAACCAGCATGGCTACCACAGCATTCTGCAGCGATACGCCATCACATCTGGTTTGCGCTTAGTGGGACTATCATTTGTTTTTCAACAGGATAGTGACCCAACACACCTCCAGGCTGTGTAAAGGCTATTTAACCAAGAAGGAGAGTCATGGAGTGCTACATCAGATGACCTGGCCTCCACAATCACCCGACCTCAACCCAATTGAGATGGTTTGCGATGAATTGGACTACAGAGTGAAGGAAAAGCGGCCAACAAGTGCTCAGCATATGTGGGAACTCCTTCAATACTGTTGGAAAAGCATTTCAGGTGAAGCTGGTTGAGAGAATGCAAAGCGTGGCTACTTTGAAGAATCTAGAATCTAAGATATATTTTGATTTGTTTAACACTTTTTTGGTTACTACATGATTCCATATTCGTTATTTCATGGTTTTGATGTCTTCACTATTATTCTACAATGTAGGAAATATTAACAATAAAGAAAACCCTTGAATGAGTAGTGGTGACCAAACTTTTGACTGGTACTGTATGTTTACACTTGCTGTGGAGACAAAACAAAGGCATGATGAGAGACAAGCCAGAGAGAGGATAAACATCTAGGAGCCGAGCTTCCTAAAAAGCATGTGCAGGATGGAGAGAAAGAGACAAGGTGGAGGAGACAGAGAGGGGACAGAAGGGAAGGAGACAAGGTGGAGGAGAGGAATGAGAGAAGGGGTACAGAGGAGAAGGATGAGGGGACAGAATAAAACAAGTGAAGGGGACAGGAGCAGGGAGGAGATGGATAGGATGGAGTAGCAGAGAACGAAAGGTCCAGATGTAAAGGAGGAAAGAGGACAGAGACAGAGGGGTGAAGGAGGGAAGGGGATAGAGACATTAAGGAGGGAAAGGGACAGAGAGGTGAGGGAGGGAAGGGGACAGAGACAGGGTAAAGGAGGGAATGGGGACAGAGACAGGGTGAAGGAGGAAAGGAGGCAGAGACAGAGAGGTGAAGGAAGGAAGTGTTCAGGGGCAGCTGAACTTCCTATAAAAGGCCTGTACAGATGGCTGGTTTAGAATTAGGAGGACCTGCTTAGCTAAACCCATTTAAGTGTCTTTACTAGAACATACAGACTCAAAACCTTAATCAACTACCGCTTACTTTAATAGTCTTAAAAGAGAGAATAGTAATTTACTAGTGTGACCAATCAGACTTGTGTCCTCCACCATGATGCTTGAGACTTATTTTTTGCTTTACATAATAGACTAGAAACTGGTTCAGACAACTTCAGTTTTTGCTCAACAGATGAATATAGAACTCATTGTTACAACTAACAATCTTATACAGTGTCTCTATTGGGTCTATGATCCAGTCTTTCTCCTGGCTAGGTCATGTGGTAACCAAGCAAGGACAAATTCTCCCTTGACGTCTCGTACCTAACTTGTACTTTCAAGTAAATCCTGCATTGATTTAAATTGGGTTTGAGTTACCTACACGTCTTTAAAGTTAGGATTTGGCTCTTATTGAGAAATTTTAATTCTAATGATAACAGGGCCTTGGCCGACACACAGACCAGACAAGAAGAGAGATGGTTTGGCAAAAGAGAATATGGAAATTAAAGTTAATTTGAGTGGAAAGCTCAGCCACCTTAAATCCTGAATTAACTGAATTAATCCAGTCGCCAAAGGTAGCAGTCTAATTCCACCCCCCTCCTTCGTTACTCCATCTATCTATCTACGTCACCCATCAGAATGACAACAGTTCATCCCTAACACATCACTTCACACTCTCTCTACTGCTGACACAGCTGGGTCATGACTCTTTGCTCTGCCTCCCTCTCTGTTCTTTCTCCCTGATATTGAAGGCTTTCGTTGATGCATGGTTCCTAGTGGTACACTGGGTAACACTTCAGTCATTGTAGAGATCTGATTGTCCTTGTTGGCACTACTTCAGAGAGCTTTCGACCATAACTCAGAGATCCCAGTACAGGCTAATACGATGGGGAACGCCAAGAGCAGTGCTATTTCCAAGGAGATCCTGGAGGACCTGAAGCTCAACACCAAGTTCACGGAGAACGAGTTGTGCCAGTGGTACGAGAACTTCCAGAAGCAGTGTCCCACCGGACGCATCTCGCCAGAGGAGTTCGAGACGATCTACGCGCGCTTCTTCCCCGATAGCGAAGCCAAGACCTACGCTCAGCATGTGTTCCGTTCATTCGACACCAACGAGGACGGCACTCTGGACTTCAAGGAATACATCATTGCACTGCACATGACCTCCAGTGGGAAGACGACGAGGAAGCTGGAGTGGGCCTTCTCACTGTTCGACGTGGACAAGAACGGATACATCACCAAGACAGAAGTGGAAGTCATCTGCCAGGTGAGAGATCAAGGACGGATTCTAACCTTGAACCACTTGGTAGAAGAACCTTCTTACAACAACCATCAATGACGGTGATGATCATTTTGAAGATGGGACAAGGGGAAATTGTGGATATAGGCATTCAAAGGTTTTTCTACCATTTACAGTATGTGGCATGGGAATAGTGCGTCACCTCCAAACTGACAGAAGAAAACAAGCCATACAATTTAGTGAGGCTTTTTTTAGGAGAACAAATGATGGACTTGTGGGAATATAGCTTTTCTTAAATGTAGGTCCTGTCTATATATTGAATATCATCAGAAGTCAGTCTGTGGTCAAAAGTGCCCTTATTTTCCTCGGTATGTAGGTTCCATTGGAGGCTGCTGAGGGGAGGACAGCTCATAATAATCAAATCAGACTTTGATTGTCACATGCGCCGAATACAACCTTACTGTGTAAGGCTTACTTACAAGCCCTTGATCAACAATGCAGTTCAAGAAAGAGTTAAGAAAATATTTACCAAATAAATTGATAAAAAGTAACACAATAAAATAACAATAACGAGGCTATATACAGGGGGTACCGGTACAGAGTCAATGTGCAGGGTACAGGTTAGTCGAGGTCATCTGTACATGTAGGTGGGGGTGGCTGGAAATGAGGTAATGGAATGGCACCATCAACATGGAAACCATCATGTGTTTGATGTATTTGGTACCATTCCATCTAGTCCGCTCCAGCCATTACAACGAGCCCGTCCTCCCCAATTAAGGTGCCGCCGACTTCCTGCGTTCAGTCTCAGTCCTAATCATCAATTAGCTAATGTAGAGCTCTTGCCCATTTCAGCCACCCAATCCTTCCTGATAATCCACAAGATTAATGATTTAGCATCCAGAAAATGTAGGCTACTGTACTTACTGTGGTCCCCATGCTTCTGTGCTATACTAAAGTATGTAGTCTGTAGATAATCAACTAACTAAGTAACACACATCACTAATTATGGCTGCGTTTAGACAGGCAGCCCAATTCTGATATTTTTCCACTAATTTGTCTTTTGACAAACTCATCAGATCTTTTCACAGCAGATCTTTTTCAGAGCTGATTTGATTTGTCGATTTGCCTGTGTAAAAGCTGCCCAAGATACTAATTAATATATCCTCTTAGAACCAATGAGATAAATGACGTTGAGAGTAAACTATTTTAAAATGACTATATTAAGATAAATGATGGTCTGCCAATTCAAGTAAGCCTTGTTAATGGGAGTAATTGGTAAACAAAAAAATCAACTGCATACAGGGGGTTAAGTTGAGAAACCCTGTTCTAGACAACATGGGCTGTGTTCACACAGGTGATGTGATGCCGAGCTGGAGTGAAATCCAGCATACCTAGTGGGTGCCCTGGCACAGGATCAATGTTGAGCAACACTGGCCAAGACCAACAGTCATTTCTATCAGCCTTTTTCTATCCCAGCTGCAACCTTTAGGGCAGAGTCAACCAACGTAACACATGGAGACTATAGTTTTTAGAGGTGTCTGGTTGAGGTTGATATTGTGATGGCATCTCTTTCGGTGTTGATACACATATTAGCTCAGAAATGTGAACATGGGTGTTGTGGGGGAAAATAGGTGGTTAAATAGCCGGTCGCTGTGAAAAAGTAACACCTCTAAACTTTCAATGCATTTTTCCCCAAACGGTGGACAAACTGTTGTGCAAAAAAAAACGTGTTTACTTACGTTTACATCCCACTACACTACTGTAGATAAATAAGTAGACGTGTAGGAGTGGCTGTGAGAACTGTGCAGGAAGCATCTTAATTAACAATAATCTTAATCATTAAATCTGTCCAGGCTGTGGGTTTAGACTGAGAGACAGGGACCGGGCAGGCCAGGCTGTGGGTTTAGACTGAGAGACAGGGACCGGGCAGGCCAGGCTGTGGGTTTAGACTGAGAGACAGGGACCGGGCAGGCCAGGCTGTGGGTTTAGACTGAGAGACAGGGACCGGGCAGGCCAGGCTGTGGGTTTAGACTGAGAGACAGGGACCGGGCAGGCCAGGCTGTGGGTTTAGACTGAGAGACAGGGACCGGGCAGGCCAGGCTGTGGGTTTAGACTGAGAGACAGGGACCGGGCAGGCCAGGCTGTGGGTTTAGACTGAGAGACAGGGACTGGGCAGGCCAGGCTGTGGGTTTAGACTGAGAGACAGGGACCGGGCAGGCCAGGCTGTGGGTTTAGACTGAGAGACAGGGACCGGGCAGGCTAGGCTGTGGGTTTAGACTGAGAGACAGGGACCGGGCAGGCCAGGCTGTGGGTTTAGACTGAGAGACAGGGACCGGGCAGGCCAGGCTGTGGGTTTAGACTGAGAGACAGGGACCGGGCAGGCCAGGCTGTGGGTTTAGACTGAGAGACAGGGACCGGGCAGGCCAGGCTGTGGGTTTAGTCTGAGAGACAGGGACCGGGCAGGCCAGGCTGTGGGTTTAGACTGAGAGACAGGGACTGGGCAGGCCAGGCTGTGGGTTTAGACTGAGAGACAGGGACTGGGCAGGCCAGGCTGTGGGTTTAGACTGAGAGACAGGGACCGGGCAGGCCAGGCTGTGGGTTTAGACTAAGAGACAGGGACCGGGCAGGCCAGGCTGTGGGTTTAGACTGAGAGACAGGGACCGGGCAGGCCAGGCTGTGGGTTTAGACTGAGAGACAGGGACCGGGCAGGCCAGGCTGTGGGTTTAGACTGAGAGACAGGGACCGGGCAGGCTAGGCTGTGGGTTTAGACTGAGAGACAGGGACCGGGCAGGCCAGGCTGTGGGTTTAGACTGAGAGACAGGGACCGGGCAGGCCAGGCTGTGGGTTTAGACTGAGAGACAGGGACCGGGCAGGCCAGGCTGTGGGTTTAGACTGAGAGACAGGGACCGGGCAGGCCAGGCCAGGCTGTGGGTTTAGTCTGAGAGACAGGGACCGGGCAGGCCAGGCTGTGGGTTTAGACTGAGAGACAGGGACTGGGCAGGCCAGGCTGTGGGTTTAGACTGAGAGACAGGGACTGGGCAGGCCAGGCTGTGGGTTTAGACTGAGAGACAGGGACCGGGCAGGCCAGGCTCATGGGCAAAGTGGGAGGGATGTGGAGGTACAGTGCCTTGCGAAAGTATTCGGCCCCCTTGAACTTTGCGACCTTTTGCCACATTTCAGGCTTCAAACATAAAGATATAAAACTGTATTTTTTTTGTGAAGAATCAACAACAAGTGGGACACAATCATGAAGTGGAACGACATTTATTGGATATTTCAAACTTTTTTAACAAATCAAAAACTGAAAAATTGGGCGTGCAAAATTATTCAGCCCCTTTACTTTCAGTGCAGCAAACTCTCCAGAAGTTCAGTGAGGATCTCTGAATGATCCAATGTTGACCTAAATGACTAATGATGATAAATACAATCCACCTGTGTGTAATCAAGTCTCCGTATAAATGCACCTGCACTGTGATAGTCTCAGAGGTCCGTTAAAAGCGCAGAGAGCATCATGAAGAACAAGGAACACACCAGGCAGGTCCGAGATACTGTTGTGAAGAAGTTTAAAGCCGGATTTGGATACAAAAAGATTTCCCAAGCTTTAAACATCCCAAGGAGCACTGTGCAAGCGATAATATTGAAATGGAAGGAGTATCAGACCACTGCAAATCTACCAAGACCTGGCCGTCCCTCTAAACTTTCAGCTCATACAAGGAGAAGACTGATCAGAAATGCAGCCAAGAGGCCCATGATCACTCTGGATGAACTGCAGAGATCTACAGCTGAGGTGGGAGACTCTGTCCATAGGACAACAATCAGTCGTATATTGCACAAATCTGGCCTTTATGGAAGAGTGGCAAGAAGAAAGCCATTTCTTAAAGATATCCATAAAAAGTGTTGTTTAAAGTTTGCCACAAGCCACCTGGGAGACACACCAAACATGTGGAAGAAGGTGCTCTGGTCAGATGAAACCAAAATTGAACTTTTTGGCAACAATGCAAAACGTTATGTTTGGCGTAAAAGCAAAACAGCTCATCACCCTGAACACACCATCCCCACTGTCAAACATGGTGGTGGCAGCATCATGGTTTGGGCCTGCTTTTCTTCAGCAGGGACAGGGAAGATGGTTAAAATTGATGGGAAGATGGATGGAGCCAAATACAGGACCATTCTGGAAGAAAACCTGATGGAGTCTGCAAAAGACTTGAGACTGGGACGGAGATTTGTCTTCCAACAAGACAATGATCCAAAACATAAAGCAAAATCTACAATGGAATGGTTCAAAAATAAACATATCCAGGTGTTAGAATGGCCAAGTCAAAGTCCAGACCTGAATTCAATCGAGAATCTGTGGAAAGAACTGAAAACTGCTGTTCACAAATGCTCTCTATCCAACCTCACTGAGCTCGAGCTGTTTTGCAAGGAGGAATGGGAAAAAATTCAGTCTCTCGATGTGCAAAACTGATAGAGACATACCCCAAGCGACTTACAGCTGTTATCGCAGCAAAAGGTGGCGCTACAAAGTATTAACTTAAGGGGGCTGAATAATTTTGCACGCCCAATTTTTCAGTTTTTGATTTGTTAAAAAAGTTTGAAATATCCAATAAATGTCGTTCCACTTCATGATTGTGTCCCACTTGTTGTTGATTCTTCACAAAAAAATACAGTTTTATATCTTTATGTTTGAAGCCTGAAATGTGGCAAAAGGTCGCAAAGTTCAAGGGGGCCGAATACTTTCGCAAGGCACTGTAAATAGTGTCCAGTACCTTTGCCCTGAGATGAGCCTGTCTCTGTCTGTCTGAAACTGGCTTTACTATATAGGTTGTACTGAATAGCCTGCCAAACCAACCCCTCTCTGGTAAAAGTTGTCTTTAGGCACAGATCTAGGATAATTTCACCCAATCCAAATCTAGGATTAGGCCTAGGGGGTAAAACACTAAATCAACTTTAGGAAATACTCAGCCTAAACCAAACAGGTCAGAGGAGGGAGGGAGGGAGGGAGGGAGGGAGGGAGGGAGGGAGGGAGGGAGGGAGGGAGGGGAAAAAGGAGGAGGACATCTCAGTGTTTGGCCTTATGGCCTGGGTCTTGGCGATAATCCACGTTAATCTGGGTGTTTTAAGTGTGAGAGATGAGTGGTTCCTGTCTCTATGTGGGTCACAGCTTTAAGGCCTGACTCTAAAGTTACACTCAGATGGCCCCTGATTGACTATTGACTTTATAGAGAATCATTTACATCATAGGTCTAGAATCTGTTATTACAGTGGATTTATTTTATTTTGATTGTCGTTGCAAAATCACCTAATTTTGAAATAGCACTTGATTGGCCAAATAGCCCATGATATGTGTGTAATACATACTGCAGGTCATTCCTTCATGCAGGTGTCATCACCTGCCCTACAAACCAAAAGAGCAGTAACTGCATGCTTTGTCACCTGGACAAATATCCTGCCTCCACTGTGTTGTGTTTTGGAGAAAATGGGGGGGTCATATTTGCAGTAACTGGAAAAAGTTACTGTGAAACCAAGGACAGAAAGCAGTAACAACAGTCACTCAAGTCAGTTACTGCCTTTTACCTTGGCTTCACTGAGCTTTGGGCTGTGGTTACTACTACAGTATATGACACTGTATGACACATAGAAATTCACTACATAGACTACAAAAGTATGTGGACACGTGCACAACTCCAGCTGACGTTTGGCATTGCGCATGGTGATCTTAGAATGGTTTGTGGCTGCTCGGCCATGGAAACCCATTTCATGAAGCTTCCGACAAACGTTAGTGAGTGAATTTGTTAGTGAGTGTTGCAACTGAGGGCAGAATATTTTTTACTATGTAGCTATGTGCTTCAGCACTAGGCGGTCCCGTTCTGTGAGCTTGTGTGACTAAGCCCTTGTTGCTGCTAGACGTTTCCACTTACAGCACTTACAGTTGACCGGGTCAGCTCTACAGGGCAGAAATGTTACGAACTGACCTGTTGGAAAGGTGGTATCCTATGACGGTGCCACGTTGAAAGTCACTGAGCTCTTCAGTACGGGCCATTCTACTGGCAATGTTTGTCTATAGAGATTGCATGGCTCTGTGCTCAATTTTATACACCTGTCAGCAACGGGAGTGGCTGAAATAGCCGAATCCACAAATTTGAAGGGATGTCCACATCCTTTTGGCCATGTAGTGTAAAGGGCCAAAGGTAGGGCCAAAGGTAGGGCCAAAGGTCATGTCAGAGGTCAGGGTCGGGGTGAATATAATAAAATAAAAAAAACTCACAGTAAGACAACAGATAACCAAAGCACCAATTATCTGCCTACAAGTCATTTGGCTGGACAATTTAAAAGTGATTTTTCTCAGTTTCATTCTATAAGCAGTTACTGCTCTTGTGCTTGGTAGGGCAGAACACATATCTGACTCAGGGAGCTGAATATGATGTGTCCCAGGAAGTTTACTAAACATCCATTCAATTAACGTAGATTAAATCTTAAAATAATGTGGCCAATTGATGTAGTTCCAAAGATAATGTAAGTGAAAGTGAATATTAGAAGACAAGACAAGCTAACTGGTAAAAATGACACACAGGAGTGGTCAAATGGGTTCCTCTAGTGGTCAGATGGGTTCCTCTAGTGGTCAGATGGGTTCCTCTAGTGGTCAAATGGGTTACTCTAGTGGTCAAATGGGTTCCTCTAGTGGTCAGATGGGTTCCTCTAGTGGTCAGATGGGTTCCTCTAGTGGTCAAATGGGTTCCTCTAGTGGTCAGATGGGTTCCTCTAGTGGTCAAATGGGTTACTCTAGTGGTCAAATGGGTTCCTCTAGTGGTCAGATGGGTTCCTCTAGTGGTCAAATGGGTTACTCTAGTGGTCAAATGGGTTCCTCTAGTGGTCAGATGGGTTCCTCTAGTGGTCAAATGGGTTCCTCTAGTGGTCAAATGGGTTCCTCTAGTGGTCAAATGGGTTACTCTAGTGGTCAGATGGGTTACTCTAGTGGTCAAATGGGTTACTCTAGTGGTCAGATGGGTTCCTCTAGTGGTCAGATGGGTTCCTCTAGTGGTCAGATGGGTTGATCTAGTGGTCAGATGGGTTCCTCTAGTGGTCAATAACTACATATAAACGGTTGCCAGCAGATCATATGTAATATACAGTATTCTGAACTTGTAGATACAGTACCAGTCAAAAGTTGGGACACATATGCCAAGAGTGTGCAAAGCTGTCATCAAGGCGAAGGGTGGCTACTTTGAATAATCTAAAATCTAAAATATATTTCGATTTGTTTAACACTTTCTGTTTAACACTTTGTTGATTACTTCATAATTCCATGTGTTCCATGTATGATCTCTTCACTATTATTCTACAATAATAAAGAAACACCCTGGAATGAGTAGGTGTGTCCAAATGTTTGATTAGTACTGTATATATATATCATGTAAAAGAAGTCTATGCAATCTTACTTGATCTGTTCCCCTACCATCTCTCTCTCTCTATCTCCCTACCCCCTCTTTCTCTGTCTTTTTCTCTCTCCCACACCCCCTCTTCTCTCGCTCTTTCTCTCTCTCCCCCCACCCCCTCTTCTCTCTCTCTTTCTCTCTCTCCCCCCACCCCCTCTTTCTTCTCTCTCTCTCTCTATCTCCCTACCCCCTCTTTCTCTGTCTTTTTCTATCTCCCACACCCCCTCTTCTCTCTCTCTTTCTCTCTCTCCCCCCACCCCCTCTTTCTTCTCTCTCTCTCTCTATCTCCCTACCCCCTCTTTCTCTGTCTTTTTCTCTCTCCCACACCCCCTCTTCTCTCTCTCTTTCTCTCTCTCCCCCACCCCATCTTTCTTCTCTCTCTCTCTCCCTCCCCCTACCCCCTCTTTCTTCTCCCTCTCTCTTTTTCTCTCTCCCCCTACTCCCTCTTTCCTCTCTCTCTCTCTCTCTCTCTCTCTCTCTCTCTCTCTCTCTCTCTCTCTCTCTCTCTCTCTCTCTCTCTCACTCTCACTCTCACTCTCACTCTCACTCTCTCTCTCACTCTCAGGCCATCTTTAACCTAATCCCCAAGGAAGATCTGCCCAAGTTACCAGCCGACGAGAATACACCAGAGAAGAGAGCCAACAAACTGTGGGGATACTTTGAGAAACCAGACAACGGTAAGAGACAAACACACAGACATGCATGCACGCACACCCAAACACATTCACGCACAAACACACGCACAAACACACAAACTCATGCGCACGCGCACACACACACACACACACACACACACACACACACACACACACACACACACACACACACACACACACACACACACAATAGGTTGTTGTGACTTGCGTTGTTGTGGCAATGAGAGGAAAGGTTTTTATGTCATTATGTTCTTTGCTCAGCAAACATACAGTATGTACTGTTGAAGAACTACTGACAGATGGTATATACAGTACACATACAGTATGTACTGTTGAAGAACTACTGACAGATGGTATATATAGTACACATACAGTATGTAACGTTGAAGAACTACTGACAGATGGTATATACAGTACACATACAGTATGTACTGTTGAAGAACTACAGACAGATGGTATATACAGTACACATACAGTATGTACTGTTGAAGAACTACTGACAGATGGTATATACAGTACACATACAGTATGTACTGTTGAAGAACTACAGACAGATGGTATATACAGTACACATACAGTATGTACTGTTGAAGAACTACTGACAGATGGTATATACAGTACACATACAGTATGTACTGTTGAAGAACTACTGACAGATGGTATATACAGTACACATACAGTATGTACTGTTGAAGAACTACAGACAGATGGTATATACAGTACACATACAGTATGTACTGTTGAAGAACTACTGACAGATGGTATATATAGTACACATACAGTATGTACTGTTGAAGAACTACTGACAGATGGTATATACAGTACACATACAGTATGTACTGTTGAAGAACTACTGACAGATGGTTTATATAGTACACATACAGTATGTACTGTTGAAGAACTACTGACAGATGGTATATACAGTACACATACAGTATGTACTGTTGAAGAACTACTGACAGATGGTATATACAGTACACATACAGTATGTACTGTTGAAGAACTACTGACAGATGGTTTATATAGTACACATACAGTATGTAACGTTGAAGAACTACTGACAGATGGTATATACAGTACACATACAGTATGTACTGTTGAAGAACTACAGACAGATGGTATATACAGTACACATACAGTATGTAACGTTGAAGAACTACTGACAGATGGTATATACAGTACACATACAGTATGTACTGTTGAAGAACTACAGACAGATGGTATATACAGTACACATACAGTATGTACTGTTGAAGAACTACTGACAGATGGTATATACAGTACACATACAGTATGTACTGTTGAAGAACTACGGACAGATGGTATATATAGTACACATACAGTATGTACTGTTGAAGAACTACTGACAGATGGTATATACAGTACACATACAGTATGTACTGTTGAAGAACTACTGACAGATGGTTTATATAGTACACATACAGTATGTAACGTTGAAGAACTACTGACAGATGGTATATACAGTACACATACAGTATGTACTGTTGAAGAACTACAGACAGATGGTATATACAGTACACATACAGTATGTACTGTTGAAGAACTACTGACAGATGGTATATACAGTACACATACAGTATGTACTGTTGAAGAACTACTGACAGATGGTTTATATAGTACACATACAGTATGTAACGTTGAAGAACTACTGACAGATGGTATATACAGTACACATACAGTATGTACTGTTGAAGAACTACAGACAGATGGTATATACAGTACACATACAGTATGTAACGTTGAAGAACTACTGACAGATGGTATATACAGTACACATACAGTATGTACTGTTGAAGAACTACAGACAGATGGTATATACAGTACACATACAGTATGTACTGTTGAAGAACTACAGACAGATGGTATATACAGTACACATACAGTATGTACTGTTGAAGAACTACTGACAGATGGTATATACAGTACACATACAGTATGAACTGTTGAAGAACTACTGAGAGATGGTATATATAGTACACATACAGTATGTACTGTTGAAGAACTACTGACAGATGGTATATACAGTACACATACAGTATGTACTATTGAAGAACTACTGACAGATGGTATATACAGTACACATACAGTATGTACTGTTGAAGAACTACTGACAGATGGTATATACAGTACACATACAGTATGTACTGTTGAAGAACTACTGACAGATGGTATATACAGTACACATACAGTATGTACTGTTGAAGAACTACTGACAGATGGTATATATAGTACACATACAGTATGTACTGTTGAAGAACTACTGACAGATGGTATATACAGTACACATACAGTATGTACTGTTGAAGAACTACTGACAGATGGTATATATGGTACACATACAGTATGTACTGTTGAAGAACTACTGACAGATGGTATATACAGTACACATACAGTATGTACTGTTGAAGGACTACTGACAGATGGTATATACAGTACACATACAGTATGTACTGTTGAAGAACTACTGACAGATGGTATATACAGTGCCTTGCGAAAGTATTCGGCCCCCTTGAACTTTGCGACCTTTTGCCACATTTCAGGCTTCAAACATAAAGATATAAAACTGTATTTTTTTGTGAAGAATCAACAACAAGTGGGACACAATCATGAAGTGGAACGACATTTATTGGATATTTCAAACTTTTTTAACAAATCAAAAACTGAAAAATTGGGCGTGCAAAATTATTCAGCCCCCTTAAGTTAATACTTTGTAGCGCCACCTTTTGCTGCGATTACAGCTGTAAGTCGCTTGGGGTATGTCTCTATCAGTTTTGCACATCGAGAGACTGACATTTTTTCCCATTCCTCCTTGCAAAAAAAATATTTAACCTTTATTTAACTAGGCCAGCCAGTTAAGAACAAATTCTTATTTACAATAACGGCCTACCCCGGCCAAACCCGGACAACGCTGGGCCACTTGTGCGCTGCCCTATGGGACTCCCAATCATGACCGGATGTGATACAGCCTGGATTCGAACCAGGGACTGTAGTGAACCAGGGACTGCTGTGCCACTCAGGAGTCAAACACTAATTATTTTACAACTTCTCTCTGTCTCTGTCTTTCTCTCTGTGTGTCTCCCTTTATTTATTGATGTATTTCTCTCTCTCTGTCTCCCTCAGACCGGTTGGCAGAGGGAGAGTTCATCAAGGGGGTGACGGAGAACGAAAACGCCATGCGTCTCATCCACTACGAACCCATCACTGACTAGTCATCCCTTCTTCTTCCCCTCTTTCTCCTTCACACACTATTTCTTCCTCTCCTCCTCTTTGTCATTGTATTCTAGTGTTCTGTCTTTCTCTTCTGTGTAAATACTCTTGTATGGTGGTGTCTTAATTGTCTTCACTGTACCTTCTAAGAAAGTAGGGGTTTATGTTGGTTATGGTATACATGTCTGTCTGTGCATGTATGCCTAATGGATTGAGGCTGTTTTATGAAGGTAGATGTGATAAATATGAAGGTAGATGGCCACTATTGTAATTAGTGTTTGATGCAATATAAACACGACAGAAACATTGAGGCATAAGTATATTTATTTGTTTGTATATTGATACAATATCCCTGCTAAATGCTGTTTTCCTATCAGATTGAAGTTACAATAGCTTTTTGGTACTGTGAGATGATTGTGAAAAAGTAATGGTGGTCTAGTGTTTAGCAGTGTCCTGAATACTCATGGACTTGATCATTTGGTAACCATTGCTCATTCTATGCATTTCATTATTCTAAGAAGCTCTAAATGGTGTTGCTGTAGAAGGAAAACTTGAAATGTGCAAATGTGATAAATGGTAACAGTTTGGACACAGGTATTTGGGAAAAGAAATTGAAAATCTGTAGAACAAAAAACCTTTTCTCCATTAGGAATTTGCATGGTTGTGATGGCGGCTTTTAGATTTTTATCCTGCAATTGTCTTTTTGTTTTAATCAAAGAGTTATACGCTGCATATGGTGGATTAAAGCTTTTCTCATAAATTCTGTGTATTGCAAATCATTTTGTGTGTGTGTGTGCGTGTGTGTGTGCATGTGTGTGTGCGTGTGTGTGTGCGTGTGTGTGGGCGTGTGTGTGTGCGTGTGTGTGTGCATGTGTGTGTGTGTGTGTGTGTGTGTGTGTGCATGTGTGTGTGTGTGTGTGTGTGTGTGTGTGTGTGTGTGTGTGTGTGTGTGTGTGTGTGTGTGTGTGTGTGTGTGTGTGTGTGTGTGTGTGTGTGTGTGTGTGTGTGTGTGTGTGTGTGCATGTGTGTGTGTGCATGTGTGTGTGCGTGTCCGTGATGTCCCACAAATTAGTCCGTGACCTAAAAAAGGTCTGTTTTCAGTAAGAATAGTAGGGTTTCTATACGGTTCCTATTGTCCAAACAGTGACTTCATGTATTCAAATATGTGATTCACAAAGGACAAGGGTCTTATGTTTTTGATCATATTTACACATGGTCAGATAATCCCGGATTTTCTGACACCATGAAAATACGTGCTGTGTGTGTATTATAATGTATTATGCATGCCTGCGCGTGCAAAGTTGTGTCCATGTTCCTATGTTTATTTCCAAGGCCGTTTCTTGTTCCCCACATCCTCCTCCCTCCTTCCTTCCCTCCTCAGTCGTTCCCTTCTTCTCTCTGTCCAACTCAGGATTACTGTCATAATCTGCTGTCCAACATCAGAAAGCAGACAGAAGAAAATTCTCTGTAATCTTTGCATCCCTATCTCTCATTCCATCTCTCTCTTATTTGTCTCTGTCTAGCTGCAGGGGAATTATCTGCCTTGTGTCCTCTTATGCTTGTGTATTGATGAACTAATAGCTAATTTACAGTGTTTTACACACATAGTGGTGGTCAGCCCCTAATATTGAGTCGACAAGGTTTCGAAAGTGCTCCACATTGATGCTGGCTCATGTTGACTCGAATGCCTCCCACAGTTGTGTCAAGTTGGCTGGATGTCCTTTGGGTGGTGGACCAAACCCAGCAGCTCTTGACACAAACCGGTGCACCTGGCACCTACTACCAACCCCCGTTCAAAGGCACTTAAATCTTTTGTCTTGCCCATTCACGCTCTGAATGGCACACTTAACCAATCCATGTCTCAAGGCTTAAAAATTATTATTTAACTTGTCTCTGCCCCTTCATCTACACTGATAGAGAAATACAGAGAGATCTGCAGTAGAGCTACAACAGAGAGATAGAGAAATACAGAGATGTCTACAGTAGAGCTACAACAGAGAGATAGAGAAATACAGCGAGATCTGCAGTAGAGCTACAACAGAGAGATAGAGAAATACAGAGATGTCTACAGTAGAGATACCACAGACAGATGGATAAATATAGAGAAATCTACAGTATAGATACCACAGAGAGATAGAGAAATAGAGATTTACAGTAGAGATACCACAGAGAGATAGAGAGATCTACAGTAGAGCTACCACAGACAGATAGAGAAATGCAGATAAGGTCGATGTCTCCTATAGGGGAGGAGGGGGAGCAGGGCTGAGACTGCATGAATAACATCAGTTCCACTTCAGATTGACACAGAGATGATTGTTTATTTTACAGATTCAGAACGGGACACATTCAGACGAAGTGAAAGCATGATTTACAAAGGTCAGAAAGTATTGGATACTTATGGTAAAACTATTTCTAACATGGATACATTTACACACGCTACTCTTCTAAAGTTTGGGGTCACTCAGAAATGCCCTTGTTTTTGAAAGAAAAGCTCATTTTGTTGTCCATTAAAATAACATCAAATTGATCAGAAATACAGTGTAGACATTGTTAATGTTGTAAATGACTATTATAGCTGGAAATGTCATTAAATAGTACCTGCAAAACACCAGTCTCAACATCAACAGTGAAGAGGCGACTCAGGGATGCTGACCTTCTAGGCAGAGTTCCTCTGTCCAGTGTCTGTGTTCTTTTGCCCATTGTAATCTTTTATTTGTATTGGCCAGTCTGAGATATGGCTTTTTCTTTGCAACTCTGCCTAGAAGGCCAGCATCCTGGAGTCGCCTCTTCACTGTTGACGTTGAGACTGGTGTTTTGCGGGTACTATTTAATGAAGCTGCCAGTTGAGGACTTGTCTGTTTCTCAAACTAGACACTCTAATGTACTTGTCCTCCTGTTCAGTTGTGCTCCGGGGCCTCCCACTCCTCTTTCTATTCTGGTTAGAGACAGTTAGCACTGTTCTGTGAAGGGAGTAGTACACAGCGTTGTACGAGATCTTCAGTTTCTTGGTAATTTTTCACATGGAATAGCCTTCATTTCTCAGAACAACTAAATTGCTTTACTTTCAAAAACAAGGACATTTCTAAGTGACCCCAAACTTTAGAACGGTAGTGTACATGTATACTGTATAACAATCCCTTACCATTAGGCACTACTGTATTAATGAATGACAATGTGAGGAGCGTTAGCCCGAACCATGTATGTCAAGGTGATCTCTGTTCAATGTCAAAGAGGGGATACTGTAGCTCTTACAGCCAACACAGTTCCTGTGTCCCATGTCCATCAAGTGCTGCTTCTGCCCCACAAGCAGTGCAAGAGAAGTATATCAGCATTCCTTATCTCTCATATCTTATGTCAGAACTATTTCCCTCCCACTTTCTCAGTCTCACTATTTTTCGGTCTTACTCTTTCCATCTTGAGAGCTCATGGTGCATATACAGTACCTGAAAAGTGACTACATTACCCATAGTCCTCCTCTGTTCTCTTTAGCCCCACCCATCACTTATTAACAAGGCGAATCAGCTCTTTCCCTCTCCATGGCCTCCTCCATCTCATCCATCTCTCTCTCACAGTCCTCACAGCCCTCTGGCCCACACCCTCCTACCAACACCAGAGTTGGTACATCCCCGTTCCCCACCCCCATCACAGTCCCGTCAGGCGCCCACGCCACGTCAATCATCCCGTCTGGGCACTGCAATAGGCCGCTGACAGAGTAGAGCCCGCTCCCGGGAACCACCTCATTGTAGGGAGGGGCGTGGGTGGCGGCGCGGGCCTCCTCCAATCGGAGCCTCTGTTTGTGGCGTAGCTCGATGATGGTCTTGGTGTAAGAGTTGAGGGTGAAGACTGCAGCTCCCATACAACAGCTGAAGGAGATCCACGCCAGGCTGAGGAGAGACCACAGAGAGATGGGGAGGGGTCATTAGAGAGAGAGGGCTATGAAAGAAGGGTCCCTACTATTCACTACTAAGAGTGTGAATGAATACCCACGCGAATGACCAGCCGTAGTCCCAGGTCTGAGGCCTCCAGTCTTTAGGGCCAACGATGACAGTCATCTGGAACACTGTGGTGTACATCATGTGGGCCACCATCCCCATCAGACCTGGAAGGGGAGAGAGAAAAGTATTGATTTACTGTTTCATTGATTCTTTAACTGAACATCTTGGCTAGAGGATGGGAGGCAGACCGAGATAAAGAGGTGAAGTCTGGAGATGGAAGAATATGAACAAGAGAAGTGCTTCATACAGTAAAGACAGGGGAGGGAGGGAGGGAGTAGAGGCATTACCTGACAGTACGGTGCAGATGGCAGCATAGGCGTTGATTTTGAGAGCGTGTATCTCCTTATGGGAACACAACAACTCCAACCACATCAACAGAAAGCCCATTCCCAATAGACCGATGTAAGTGAACTCAGATATCACCGATAGCCACAACACACCTGGAGACACACACACACAGACACACACACATCTGTTTTACTATCCATGTGGGGACCAAGCAATTGATTCCCATTCAAAATCCTATTTTCCCTAAGCCCTAACCCTAACCTCAACCCCCTAACCCTAATTGTAACCCTAAACCTAACCTGAGCCTAAAATAGCCTTTTTCCTTGTCCCCACATGTCCGAACTTCCCCATATCTGGTCCCCACAAGGATAATAAAACCAAACACACACACTGTATCAATGGGAAGCCCATCCTCAAAATAACATAATGCAAAACTAAACACCACAGGCAAAGAGGAAGCGAGAGAGTGATAGAGAGAGAGAGAGAGAGAGACAGAGAGAGAGAGAGAGAGAGAGAACACACCTTGTGTTTCGCCAGGAGTCAGCTCAATAAAGCTGCGACACTTCTCACCTGGAGGAAAGATTAGAACAATATTAGCAGTTTACAACTTTTTGTGAGAGAGAAAAGTAAAGTGTGCTTGTAGCCTTTCTCACCATCAACGTGTTTCTCACAGCTCTCCCAGAAGCCTGTGTGGAAGTATCTGAAGGTGTACTTGTCCTCTCCTGTCTCCCAGATGTAGTGGACAGCATTGTCCAGCTGTCTCTGGCGGATCTTAGCCAGTTCATCTCTCCTCTGGGGAGACAGGGTTCTGTTGTATGGGTTCTGAGTTGGGCTCTCTGGGGACAGTAGAATATTACATTTCCTTTGGGGGGACAGGGTTCTGTTGTATAGGTTCTGAGTTGGGCTCTCTGGGGAGACAGGGTTCTGTTGTATGGGTTCTGAGTTGGGCTCTCTGGGGAGAGTAGAATATTATATTTCCTCTGGGGAGACAGGGTTCTGTTGTATGGGTTCTGAGTTGGGCTCTCTGGGGAGAGTAGAATATTATATTTCCTCTGGGGGGACAGGGTTCTGTTGTATGGGTTCTGAGTTGGGCTCTCTGGGGAGAGTAGAATATTATATTTCCTCTGGGGAGACAGGGTTCTGTTGTATGGGTTCTGAGTTGGGCTCTCTGGGGAGAGTAGAATATTATATTTCCTCTGGGAGGGACAGGGTTCTGTTGTAAGGGTTCTGAGTTGGGCTCTCTGGGGAGAGTAGAATATTATATTTCCTCTGGGAGGGACAGGGTTCTGTTGTAAGGGTTCTGAGTTGGGCTCTCTGGGGAGAGTAGAATATTATATTTCCTCTGGGGAGGACAGGGTTATGTTGTAAGGGTTCTGAGTTGGGCTCTCTGGGGAGAGTAGAATATTATATTTCCTCTGGGAGACAGGGTTCTGTTGTAAGGGTTCTGAGTTGGGCTCTCTGGGGAGAGTATAATATTATATTTCCTCTGGGAGGGACAGGGTTCTGTTGTAAGGGTTCTGAGTTGGGCTCTCTGGGGAGAGTAGAATATTATATTTCCTCTGGGAGGGACAGGGTTCTGTTGTAAGGGTTCTGAGTTGGGCTCTCTGGGGAGAGTAGAATGTTATATTTCCTCTGGGGAGACAGGGTTCTGTTGTAAGGGTTCTGAGTTGGGCTCTCTGGGGAGAGTAGAATATTATATTTCCTCTGGGGGACAGGGTTCTGTTGTATGGGTTCTGAGTTGGGCTCTCTGGGGAGAGTAGAATATTATATTTCCTCTGGGAGGGACAGGGTTCTGTTGTAAGGGTTCTGAGTTGGGCTCTCTGGGGAGAGTAGAATATTATATTTCCTCTGGGGAGACAGGGTTCTGTTGTAAGGGTTCTGAGTTGGGCTCTCTGGGGAGAGTAGAATATTATATTTCCTCTAGGGAGACAGGGTTCTGTTGTATGGGTTCTGAGTTGGGCTCTCTGGGGAGAGTAGAATATTATATTTCCTCTGGGGAGACAGGGTTCTGTTGTATGGGTTCTGAGTTGGGCTCTCTGGGGAGAGTAGAATATTATATTTCCTCTGGGAGGGACAGGGTTCTGTTGTAAGGGTTCTGAGTTGGGCTCTCTGGGGAGAGTAGAATATTATATTTCCTCTGGGAGGGACAGGGTTCTGTTGTATGGGTTCTGAGTTGGGCTCTCTGGGGAGAGTAGAATATTATATTTCCTCTGGGAGGGACAGGGTTCTGTTGTAAGGGTTCTGAGTTGGGCTCTCTGGGGAGACAGGGTTCTGTTGTAAGGGTTCTGAGTTGGGCTCTCTGGGGAGAGTAGAATATTATATTTCCTCTGGGGAGACAGGGTTCTGTTGTAAGGGTTCTGAGTTGGGCTCTCTGGGGAGAGTAGAATATTATATTTCCTCTGGGAGACAGGGTTCTGTTGTAAGGGTTCTGAGTTGGGCTCTCTGGGGAGAGTAGAATATTATATTTCCTCTGGGGGGGGGACAGGGTTCTGTTGTAAGGGTTCTGAGTTGGGCTCTCTGGGGAGAGTAGAATATTATATTTCCTCTGGGAGACAGGGTTCTGTTGTAAGGGTTCTGAGTTGGGCTCTCTGGGGAGAGTAGAATATTATATTTCCTCTGGGAGACAGGGTTCTGTTGTAAGGGTTCTGAGTTGGGCTCTCTGGGGAGAGTAGAATATTATATTTCCTCTGGGAGACAGGGTTCTGTTGTAAGGGTTCTGAGTTGGGCTCTCTGGGGAGAGTAGAATATTATATTTCCTCTGGGAGACAGGGTTCTGTTGTAAGGGTTCTGAGTTGGGCTCTCTGGGGAGAGTAGAATATTATATTTCCTCTGGGGGGGGGACAGGGTTCTGTTGTATGGGTTCTGAGTTGGGCTCTCTGGGGAGAGTAGAATATTATATTTCCTCTGGGAGGGACAGGGTTCTGTTGTATGGGTTCTGAGTTGGGCTCTCTGGGGAGATTAGAATATTATATTTCCTCTGGGAGGGACAGGGTTCTGTTGTAAGGGTTCTGAGTTGGGCTCTCTGGGGAGAGTATAATATTATATTTCCTCTGGGGAGACAGGGTTCTGTTGTAAGGGTTCTGAGTTGGGCTCTCTGGGGAGAGTAGAATATTATATTTCCTCTGGGAGGGACAGGGTTCTGTTGTAAGGGTTCTGAGTTTGGCTCTCTGGGGAGAGTAGAATATTATATTTCCTCTGGGGGGACAGGGTTCTGTTGTAAGGGTTCTGAGTTTGGCTCTCTGGGGAGAGTAGAATATTATATTTCCTCTGGGGGGACAGGGTTCTGTTGTAAGGGTTCTGAGTTGGGCTCTCTGGGGAGAGTAGAATATTATATTTCCTCTGGGAGGGACAGGGTTCTGTTGTAAGGGTTCTGAGTTGGGCTCTCTGGGGAGAGTAGAATGTTATATTTCCTCTGGGGAGACAGGGTTCTGTTGTAAGGGTTCTGAGTTGGGCTCTCTGGGGAGAGTAGAATATTATATTTCCTCTGGGGAGGACAGGGTTATGTTGTAAGGGTTCTGAGTTGGGCTCTCTGGAGAGAGTATAATATTATCTTGGTATCCATCTGATCTTTCTGTTCACCTCTCTTTTTTAAATGTTATCTTTATTTAACTAGGCAAGTCAGTTAAGAACAAATTCTTATATTCATTGACGGCCTAGGAACAGTGGGTTAACTGTATTATTCAGGGGCAGAACGACAGATTTTAACCTTATCTGCTCGGGGATTCAATCTTGCAACCTTTCGGTTACTAGTCCAACGCTCTAGCCACTAGGCTAGCTGCCGCTCCAGAACCATTAACTTCCAAATAACTGAACATTCTGAGTAAAACCCTAAATTCTTTCGATAAATCCTTTCTAAGAAGTGACCCACTGGGCACACACTGGTTGAATCAACATTGTTTCCATGTCATTTCAAATAAATGAAATAGACGTTGAATTGACGTGAATGCCCAGTAGGGATTGATTAAAATCGCATCCCATTTCTTGGGAATGACACTGGGTCAGCTTGTCGCTCCTATCTCTGTAGTAAAACTCACATTGGATGTAATCCCTCTAAATGGATTCCCTCCCAAATCTATTTCCCATTGTCTACAACACTAAGGTATTTATAACATAACTCCGACAGGATCAACCACCTGTGTTACTAAGTGTGTGTATTTGTTTATTCACATGCATATGTGTGAACGTGGGTGTGTATTCACGTGCATGTGTGTGAGCGTGTGTCAGGTGAGCCTCCTGCTGTGTGTGAGTGTGTGTGTCAGGTGAGCCTCCTGCTTAGTGTGAGCGTGTGCGTCAGGTGAGCCTCCTGCTGTGGTTAGCATGTTTGTCAGGTGAGCCTCCTGCTGTGGTTAGCATGTGTGTCAGGTGAGCCTCCTGCTGTGGTTAGCGGTGCCACAGTACGTACTGAACACTGCAGCTACAGATCTCTAACTGGATTAATGTATGGAGTTATAAAGTGTTAATCTTAATCTCACTGGATTATGCACAATACAGACCAGGGAGCAGAGAGGACAGAACAAAACCCCAGGATTCATCTGCATTCCTCACACCCAGTAGATTACAGCTCAGAGCAAAGTTGTTTTCAATGAGGGATGTGGAGGCAGGTTTGAAAGGTTAGATGAAATATGTACAGTATCATAAACCTTGGGAGAATAGGGGAAGAGGCCACATAAGTGTCCAGAACGTACTGCTGGGATGATCAACTGACAACTTCTTTGAAAACAGTTGATTTGGAGTTAAAAACAAAATCAGACTGGCATCTTTTGGGTGTTTGGCCATTTGGGAGCACTTGGATGTGGGTTGTGATTGGGTTTCAACCCAAGTGGGCATGAAGAGCAAGGCAGACTATCACCGAACACACACAAGCATGCACACATACAGAAGACACTTTCTCTCTCTCACACACACACACACACACACACACACACACACACACACACACACACACACACACACACACACACACACACACACACACAGTCAGAAGACAGCATGTCATAAATGGCTGGCAGATGTCACCATGGTGTTACAGTTGTGTAATTCTTGTGAAACACTGTCCTTCTACTTGTCTAACACTTAGATGGGTACTTGAACCAAATGAATGCAGTTCAGACTCCCTTGGACATCCAAACGTTTAGATAATAGCTTAGGGCTGGTAGGATCTGTAGGGCTGACTAGTGATGACAGTAACAGGATATACATATGATCACCGTGAGAGGTGGGTCAATAAGTTAGGGTGACACTCTTGGAACTGGGTGTGTTGAGAGTGCCACAGGAAATGACATCACAATTACACAGGTGACAGTTACGTAGGTGGCATACCTGTGGTGTAGGGTTCACTGTTGTTCTGCCCACAGTTCCTCATCTTGACCGGAGACAGGCAGAGAGGCTTGACCACCTTGTGAGTCCCTTCACACCAGTAGGAGGTGCAGAGAGCCAGGATGGACAGGGCCAGAGCCAGAGTGGTCAGGGTCAGGGACAGCAGGGAGCGGGACCGACGAGACATGTTCTCCAACATGGCCACACCGGGAGGAGGGGAGAGGGTAAGAGAAGGTCAAGAAGGAGGGATAGGGCAGGAGGAGAGGAAGTGTGTAGAGACTCAAGGCAGGGGAAAGAGAAGAAGAGGATGGTGAAAGAGATGGACAAAGGGAGGTAGATGGGATATAAGTATCAACAGCAGTATGTGAGGATGAGGTTGTTATTGGTGATGTAGAGGATGATGAAGAAGATGATGACAGTTCTGGTGATAGATTGAAATCAGTGAAAGAGAGTTTCATAAAGAAAGAACAGCGTAAAAAACAAGACAAGATAAAAAACAACGTAGAGAAAAGATTAGAAAATGGGGACAAAGGGAAAGCAAGAATAGAGAGAGAAGGGGAAAGAGAGAGAGTCGGATAAGATTCTGTCAAGGTAAAAGAGGGATGGAAAATAAGAGATGGACAGAATGCACAAATGAACAGAGGAGAGGGGTCAGACCAAGAGAAAAGAAAGGGATGGTAGGAGGACATGTCTGTCCGACCAGGACTCTAGGTTTATGCTGTTATAGATCCCTAGGGCTCTTCACTCTAACCATTCAACAGTAATGGGAGTCAATAGATCACTAGTCCCTAGCCGCCTTTCATCATAAACTTTAGAGCTATTGGATATGCTGTCTAGATCTCTGTCGCCTAACTTTTCACTCTAGTCCCACAGTGAGTTTTGATTATACAGACTTGATACAGATACTATCAGATCCAGCCGTAAAACGTATCATCAAATGTAGAGATATTATTGGAATACATTTTGCTTTGGCGTACAAGTGTTTTCCGTATGATCACATCTTAGGGCAGATACAGTATATCTTACTCACAGTAATGCTTAGGGTGACGGGTCGTACAGGTCCAAGAGTTCACTGTGTGTTTGCATATGGTTCTGGAGTAATCCATACCGTTCTGTGACCTGTACCACGTTATTAACTTTCTACTTCCTGATTAAGAGGTTCTGGCCTGCCTCTACCTCTCACGGCATCCTCCTTACGACTTAAAGTAGAGTAGGAATAAAATGGAGGGAATAAAATGTACAGATTACTTTTTTTGATGAAATCATTAGTTAAGCCTCTGATCTAAATCGTTTTTCTGATAATCCATGTTAATCTGCTCTAATCTGTTTGTGTTAGGTGTGTTAGTGTGAAACCCACTCTGGCTCTCTCTCCTGGTCTCTCTCTCACACTGTGTGCGATCCCTGCAATGTTAACACAGGACAGATTAACCAGTTAGTATGACTGCCGATCACTGTAATATCACTAGAATCTTCAAGTCAGTCTCAGTGGGAAGTATCGGTGCTGAAGGACTCCCTGAAAAATCTGAATTTAAAAAAAAGTTTAACAAAATAGTACTAGTTTTACTAGTTCTGTATTAGCGGACCGATATAGCAGCCTGTAACGCAGGCAAAAACCCGCACCCCCAAACTACTTCCCGCGGCTATGTCTGGTGAAAAACTTTTCAGATTTGCAGGTATTGTTTACAAAGCCCATTATATTCAGGTTTAATACCCAGCACATTCTGTAGCAGTCAATAAACTGAAATCCATTGGCATAACAAATGGGCAATAAAAAATGCTAAACACAAAATGACCTACAGTATGTTAAAAACCCAGTGCCATTTCACTATACCTGCATTTCGCAACACCCACAATAACATCTGCTAAAAATGTGTATGCGACCAATAAAATGTGATTTTCCCTATAATCCTCAGTTACCAACAGCAACATTCTCTTTCAGTCATTTCAGTTGCAATTTTTATACTTTTTTTGAAAGGAAGGACTGGACAGTACAAGACAAATAAACAACCATACAGAGCGCATCAGGAAGGACATCATTCTTTTCTCCATGTCAAACTCTTAACAGCTTACTCAGTTCTAGGAACTACTAATTCTTAGCCTGAAATTTGGCACCAAATCGAAACTGTATCGTTGCCTCACTACAAAAGAAACAGAAGACTATTTTTCTCTTGAGACAACATCCATCACTACAATGCAATCTTTCTACTGCCATCTTTTGCTGACATTAATTTTCCTCCGTCACAGGCTTTCCTTCCTATCCTCTTTCGTATTTTTCTCAGTCCTCTCCGATTTGCTGAGACATTTATGTTGACCAAGCAATAACTTTGCACACATTTTTTGGTATTTTTGTTATCCCGGGTTTAACCCAAGTACTCCGCACTAGTCCTCTCTCTAATACCCCTTTGTCAGAATGAGCAGTTTTGACCCTTACCTCTCCAGCCAGATGCTCCTCTCTCTCTTTATCCTCCTTTCCCACTCTCTCTCATGCTCCAGGACGAGTGTGAGTCCCCCGCCACACTCCTCCTTTTTCTGTCTTTCTTGGGAATTTGTGTCACAGACCCATCCCAAATCCATGTAATCCCTCTAAGTCCATCTGTTACTGTACTTTCTCCCATATCAGTCTCCCTCCCTCCCTAGTACCCCCCTCTACCTTTCTTGACTAACCCCAACTCAACTTTCACCCACTCTTGGCACCATCCCATGTCATGTCATTACAGTGTTTGTGTTTGAATTGTTGCACTCATCTCAATCTGTGTGGGGTTATATTTAGTGTAAGTATCCTAGTCGGACAGGTTATGCCCCCTGTGCAAAGCCAAATCCTGACATTTTCCTATTAATGTCTATAATTGTCTGGAGACAACACAGGGGACAGAGTGGGTTTACTGTATATAGTCATGATTTATTTACATTTGGTTATGTACAGCAAAACAAACAAGAAATTAGCAATGACAACATTGGTTTAGGCAAGGAAGGAGTATAAACAATATTGTGTGTGTATGCGTTTGAACTGAAAAGGGCTAAAAACTGTTAACCCCAGGCTTGAGATTTACAATAATGTAGAACAAGCTTCCCATCGCTGCCAAAACACTGAAAAACACAGAGGGTAAGAGTTACTCTTTTAGAATAGGAAAGGGAGCACAAAACATCAGCTGAAGTATTTAGCGGGTATTTAATAGGGACGGTCAAGGCCATGGGTCAAGATGGGGTCAAGTGGACACTACCACCCTGACCCTTAGATCAGGTGAACTGTGCCTGATAAACCTTCAGCCTTTACCCCAGCGTTAACAGGCCTGAAGAGAATTAGATAGTAAGTCATATGTGATGCTGGCTCGGTCATACAGGCTTGCAATGAGAATAGTGGAGCTTCTGCCAAACATCTATACAGTTCCTTCTGATCTGTAAACACTGAAGGGGTAGCCTTGGGCTAGAGGCTATTTTGTAACCAAATTCTCAGAATCACCTCACATCTTTTCTCACATAATCTTGTTTATGATATTACAGACACCTTAATGCATACGTTTACATTTTATTATGATCTAAACCTTAAAAATAAAACAAAAACATTTTCCTTGTTACTAGCCTCTCAATGGCTAATACATAGCATCAGCAATCCAGGGTTTATATACATCCTTGGTGAATACTCCAGGCCTGTATTGACATAACACATACAGTAGTGTACTGGCCCCAGGGAACAGTAGTCACTGTGGAGATAAGCTCCATCTCACAGGGAATTGCTCATTTAGACCTCCCTCCGGTGGTCAACTAACTTACCACAGGACAAGTAGATAACAGAAAAACTGCATTTCCCAAGGCCTCCAGAAATGATTTCAAATGAAAAGTACTCACTTCAAACAGGACTCCTACTTCCTGATCAGGCGAGGGAGAGAATGACTGGTTGACGTAAATGAACTGTGTGGAGAGAGAGATTTTTTTTATTGTTTATTATCTATTTCACTTGCCAATAAAGCCCATTGTGTGTGTGTGTGTGTGTGTGTGTGTGTGTGTGTGTGTGTGTGTGTGTGTGTGTGTGTGTGTGTGTGTGTGTGTGTGTGTGTGTGTGTGTGTGTGTGTGTGTGTGTGTGTGTGTGTGTGTGAGAGTGAGTGAGTGAGAGAGAGTGAGAAATGGGTGTTTAGAATCATTGAACAAGCTGACACACTATGGTCCCAGATCAAAGGCCACAGTGGGTGCATATCAAGGGGCCAGGATGCTTTCTCCAGTTCATACCTCAGTCACAGACAGAAGGGGTAGTCCAGACATGTCACAGGGGCTATAAAGCTGAAGCATCCGTTAAGAACGGTCAAACAGGGAATTGGTTTCAATCGTTTTTCCACCATTCATTTCTCTTAGGGGATTTTTAGAAACACTTAAATGAAGAGCTGCGTTTCATGTAGGCTTACCCTGGCATGACGCTTAGATAACCATGTCAATATCTCTCCGACAAGGTGACTTTTACCAATATATTCACCTCTATTTATCCTCAGATTCAAATATGATAATTAGCATCAGACTAGGCACCCTGCAAGACTGCAAATCCCTGCACGCTTCTGCACATCATCAGACTAGGCACCCTGCAAGACTACAAATCCCTGCACGCTTCTGCACGTCATCAGACTAGGCACCCTGCAAGACTACAAATCCCTGCACGCTTCTGCACATCATCAGACTAGGCACCCTGCAAGACTGCAAATCCCTGCACGCTTCTGCACGTCATCAGACTAGGCACCCTGCAAGACTACAAATCCCTGCACGCTTCTGCACGTCATCAGACTAGGCACCCTGCAAGACTACAAATCCCTGCACGCTTCTGCACGTCATCTCTAGCTGGCACCTTTGCTAACAGGTACATTTTAAGAAATGTTGCCAATTTATTAATTACAACATTTAGCTAACATTAGATAATTACTCCAGAGATTCTTACCTTTGCCTCAATTCGGCACTTGTAGTTCTTTATAATAGCCACATTAGCAGATAATTAGCATTTCATTTGTTGGGGGGTAAATACAGGCAAATATATTGATAAAAGTCACCATGTCTGAGAGAAGTTTACACGGTTATCTAAACGTCACACCAGAGTAAGTGGTGTGGGGGCTGTGCTTTGGCAAAGTGGGTGGGGTTATATCCTTCCTGTTTGGCCCTGTCCGGGGGTGTCCTCAGATGGGGCCACAGTGTCTCCTGACCCCTCTTGTCTCAGCCTCCAGTATTTATGCTGCAGTAGTTTATGTGTCGGGGGGCTAGGGTCAGTTTGTTATATCTGGAGTACTTCTCCTGTCCTATTCGGTGTCCTGGTGTGAATTTAAGTGTGCTCTCTCTAATTCTCTCTTTCTTTCTCTCTCTCTCTCGGAGGACCTGAGCCCTAGGACCATGCCTCAGGACTACCTGACATGATGACTCCTTGCTGTCCCCAGTCCACCTGGCCGTGCTGCTGCTCCAGTTTCAACTGTTCTGCCTTATTATTATTGGACCATGCTGGTCATTTATGAACATTTGAACATCTTGGCCATGTTCTGTTATAATCTCCACCCGGCACAGCCAGAAGAGGACTGGCCACCCCACATAGCCTGGTTCCTCTCTAGGTTTCTTCCTAGGTTTTGGCCTTTCTAGGGAGTTTTTCCTAGCCACCGTGCTTCTACACCTGCATTGCTTGCTGTTTGGGGTTTTAGGCTGGGTTTCTGTACAGCACTTTGAGATATCAGCTGATGTACGAAGGGCTATATAAATCAATTTGATTTGATTTGATTTTGATTTGAGTAAGCCTACACAAAACACAGCCTTTATTTTAAGTGTTTCTAAAAATCCCCTATGGGAAAAATGAATGGTGGAAAAACAATTGGAACCATTTCCCTGTTTGACCGCTAGGTTTTATGGGTATAATGACTCATACTGTGATACTCTATAGGATCGTGCTAGGCTTTACTTGCTCCCACTGTAAAACGACACAGATGAACCATCTTAGGTTAGTTCTAAACATATCTTTGCTTCATTGGTGCATATACCAGAGGTATCACCTGTCCACTTCCTCTAGCTGGAGGGAAGGAGGCAAGAGACAACTATTGAGAAGCACGCACACAATAACTCACCAGCTGTTCATTGGCCTCCATCTTGAGGAATCGAGAGATGAATTGAGAGAGTGATTGCACTGTCCTCCCTTTCTCTACCGACCATTTCTTTGTCTTCATGATGGGGGTGTCTCCTACTGCCTTCAACAACACATCAACTTGGGAGAGGAGGATGAATGGAGAATGAGAGAGAGACAGAATACATGTATATTTTGCATAGCATAACAATAGACTGCTAGACTAAAGTTAATACCCTGATCTGTTATTGGTCACATACACATGATTAGCAGATGTTATTGCAAGTGTAGCGAAATGCTTGTACTTCTAGTTCCAACAGTGCAGCATTATCTAACATGTATTATCTGACATGTAATCAAACAATTCCACAACAGCTACCTAATACACACAAATCTAAGTAAAGGAATGGAATAAGAATATATACATATAAATATATGGAGGGGCAATGACAGAGCGGCATAGGCAAGATGCAATAGATGGTATAAAATGCAATATATACATATGAGATGAGTGATATGTAAACATTATTAAAGTGACTAGTGATCGATGTATTAGCCACATAATTTTGCAACCTAAACTATCATAGGTTTGCAGCTATGTTATAGTCAGCTGGAAAAATACGTATATCTTGGACTGTGAAATCATTATAACCATGACCATGACACACGCCGTAATGTCTGAAAGTGGATTTTGGCATGTTCTATGTAGTAAGAAAAGAAGAAAAAAGAAGATGTCTCAGCCTTAAAGAAAAATGTGTATAATGTGTTAAAGTAAGAGGTAAACATAGTTTGAAATGCAAGCAAACGTGAACCATTCAGCCAGCGCCCGCCCTACTTAAAACATATGAACATCCCTGACCATCGATTCGCTGTTCACAAAATTGTTTCAATTATATTGACTGAGACAACTGTCAATCAACCTCTTCCGGGTCAGTTTACTTGTAAACAGAAAGCACGATATCTTACTGTAATTTTAACTGTGAGTCAAACACTCGCTCATAATTTACTTTTTTTCTTATCGTCTGCCATCCCCGAGTCTTCCGTAGGCTGTTGTGGGGTTGAAGGCTCATCTTTTTGCGTTTCTGTAGGAGACTCTGCGTTGTCAGACATCCTCAGCAGTCCTTATCATGAGTGTGTGCACTAGATTCTGACACGCACTCGTTATGGGGAAAACGCTGCATGCTATTGGCCGAAACCAATGTCAATGTTCAATGCATCTCATTCGATTGGTGTATTGGAAATTGGGGCGTTTTAGGGTAATTTGTGAACAGTGGTCGTAGTTGACAGTTGATCTCTTGGTTTTTCCATCTATTCGTGAATTGTTGAGGTGTGTTGTCAATGCAATTATCGCTGTCTCTGTTTAGCCAATATATTTTTCAGCTTGATCTAGCAATCAATGTCTAATTATATGACAGTCTTGGTCCTTTATTTCACATGCTGAATGTTGGCTGTGTACTGTATGTGTAACCCCGTTTACTCTGTCATAAATCTAAAATGTTCCTAGATTTTGCTAATAAGGAGGGGGTGTCAACTGTCCGGTAGCTGAAGAAAGTTGGACCTTCAAGTTCAACCATTCCACACGTCGACCCCCCACTATCAACTATCAACAGTACGTTTGATTATTTTGCCTTTACCAATTTAATGTTTATATACTTTCTTTTGATAGGCATTCCTGGACATGCATTCCTTTAAAGTTGACATGCATTCCTTTAAAGTTGACATGCATTGAAAACATTACAGTGAAATATCTAAATCTGCTATAGCTATGTGACATACGAGTTCCCTATGAGCATACCCACTGTTTACATTTATTTAACTAGGCAAGTCAGTTAAGAACAAATTCTTATTTTCAATGACGGCCTAGGAACAGGGGCAGAACAACAGATTTGTACCTTGTCAGCTCAGGGAATTCGGTTTCTAGTCCAACACTCTAACCACTAGGCTACCCTGCCAGCATGACATTGAAATAATTACATTCATTGAATCCTCTTGTTGTCTCGTCTGTGACTTGAGTTGAATAAATAAATGTTAAGAGTTGAGAACATGATTTTGCTGTCACAAATGTTTTCTGTCACAGTCCTCTGAATCTGATCCATTGAGCACCCCTTTGATGTAGTACTTCTTCTAGACTCTTCTATTCTCTCCATTTTCTCACTACACATTGCTCTCTCAGTGGCAGGGATTGGCAGACTGTCAACAAAGGGCTCAGTACTCTTACTGTGTGACATGCAGGAGAAGTTCAGACCCAACATCTTCCAGTTCACCAACATTGTCAGCAACGCAGCCAGACTGCTACAGGTACACACACACACACACATATTCATACAGCTCATTACAAATTAAAGTTGTTGCCACCCACATAGCAGCCAATACAAATTCAATGTGTGTGTGTCCACACCCCAGGCAGCCCGTGTTCTGGGCATCCCCCCCATAGTGACAGAGCAGTACCCTAAAGGCCTGGGTCCCACGGTGCCTGAGCTGGGGGCTGGGGACCTGACAGCCCACGCCAAGACCAAGTTCACCATGATGATAGAGCCAGTGGAGAAGGAGCTCAAAGCCCTGGGAGATCCCAAGATAGCCATCCTCTGTGGGATAGAGACACAGGCCTGCATCGCGGTGAGACCACAGGGTCAGATATGACTGGAATTGGTCCCTAAGCTCAGATCTGTGATCAGTTTTTCCCTACCTGCATCTAAGAGCCGTGTTCAGATTGACCCTTGGGAACAAGTTCATAATTAATTGAATTTACTGTAAATAGGGCTCATCTATCTTTTCTTCTCCCACTAATTAGTGCACGACCTTTGACCTGCTGGAGAAGGGTATGGAGGTGCATATCGTGGCTGATGCCGTCTCATCCAGAAGGTACTCCCTACTCCCTCCTGTGTTCCCTACTATTTCTCTTCAATATGACAATACTGTTTTTCTTCAATGACATATGCTCAAATTTTCACTGGTTAAACATTTCTGGTGCTGAGATATTATTTTCCATCTCCAGTCAGACAGACCGGTTGTTTGCCCTGTCCCGGTTGAGGCAGAGTGGAGCCTTCCTGACCACCACAGAGGCCGTCCTACTACAGCTAGTGCAAGATGCCCAACACCCCAACTTTAGAGAGGTACTGTACCATGTGACCTCCACCTTTCAGAATACACACACTGCCTATTGTCTTATCTGTTAGTGTTGTGATTACACTCAGCCTGTTACATGGTAATTACATATGTTATTACACAAGTCGTTACTCTTGTATAAGCCTATGTATTGTAAATAGTGTCCAGCAGTGGATGAATCTGGAATGTTCATGTGATGGTGTTTCCTTCCATAGATCCAGAAGCTGTTGGTCCAGCCATCCCCTGACACAGCCTTGCTGGCCTTCTTCAGCTCTCTGTAGAGAAGACAAGCTCCTTCTTGTTGTCTGTGAAATCATCTGAAACACTGTGTGAACACAAGTACGGAAATAAACCCATGCTGCTGTTTTCCATGCTGACTGCTGATTGTTGATCATCTTTGAAATGGGGGGTAAATGGAGAAGGGAGCATATATAGAAGCCATTTGATGACATCATATTACTGTTGTGAGTTTTGCTTTGCTCTGTATATTTTTTGTATTTTATTTGATTTATTTCACCTTTATTTAACCAGGTAGGCAAGTTGAGAAAAAGTTCTCATTTACAATTGCGACCTGGCCAAGATAAAGCAAAGCAATTCGACACATACAACGACACAGAGTTACACATGGAGTAAAACAAACATACAGTCAATAATACAGTAGAAAAATAAGTCTATATACAATGTGAGCAAATGAGGTGAGATAAGGGAGGTGAAGGCAAAAAAAGGCCATGGTGGCGAAGTAAATACAATACAGCAAGTAAAACACTGAAATTGTAGATTTGCAGTGGAAGAATGTGCAAAGTAGAGATAGAAATAATGGGGTGCAAAGGAGCAAAATAAATAAATACAGTCGGGAAGAGGTAGTTGTTTGGGCTAAATTATAGATGGGCTATGTACAGGTGCAGTAATCTGTGAGCTGCTCTGACAGCTGGTGCTTAAAGCTAGTGAGGGAGACAAGTGTTTCCAGTTTCAGAGATTTTTGTAGTTGGTTCCAGTCATTGGCAGCAGAGAACTGGAAGTAGAGGCAGCTAAAGGAAGAATTGGTTTTGGGGGTGACCAGAGAGATATATCTGCTAGAGCGCGTGCTACAGGTGTATGCTGGTAGGCTTACATCTTTCCTACTCCAAATCACATTTTTGTTGTCACTTGCTTGGTAAACAGCAGGTGTAGACTTAACAGTGAAACGTTTTCTTGTGGGCCCTTCCCAACAATGCAGAGAGAAAGAAAATAGAAATAGTAGAACAATAATAACAAAAGGTACATAATGAGTAATAATAACTATATACACAGGGTACCAGTACTGAATCCACGTGCAGGAGTACAAGGTAATTGAGGTAAATATGTACATACAGGTAAAGGTAGGGATATAGTGACTAGGCAACGAGATAGATAATAAACAGTAACAGCAGTGTATGTGCTGAGTGAAGAGTTAGTGCAAAAATGCATATATTCCAGGTAGCTATAGGTTAAGTATTTAGCTAACTATTTAGCAGTCTCATAGCTTGGGGTAGAGGCTGTTCAGGGTCCTGTTGGTTTCAGACTTGGTGCATCGGTACTGCTTGCCATACGGTAGCAGAGAGAACAGTCTGACTTGGGAGGCTGGAGTCGTTGACCATATTTAGGGCTTTCCTCTGACACTTCCACTCCACCTTCTACAGTCCACAGGGGAGAGATGAGACAGAGGACTAGGTAAAAGTTCATAAATTATCCTATAGACACTGAAATTTGGTCACTTTTGTATTTTCATTCTTAACACCCCACGGAATGAAGGTCTGGTAATCTAATCCTAGAACTGTGGCAACTTCCTCAAGCAGACAAGGGGTGTAGACAACCCTTCAGAGGAGGAGGAACAGAATCTGTGATGTCACAGAGGGGGAGGAGTGGATGACCTCATTCAGGGGCAGACTGAAAGGGAGGGGAAGATAGAGGGAGAGAAAAAGGAAGCAGTCTGCTATACATTTTTTTCTCCAGACTGAAACTTTCAAAAAGAGAAAAGACTATAAGAAAGCCGGTGAGGATCAACCGATTGGGAATGAGAGCGAGAGATAAAGAAAAAGGGAGGAATAACACTAACCTGACACTGAGTATACTGCACAACTGATGAGAACATCAAATATTATGTGTTTGAGGCCTTGGGGCCTTCATTGACCAAGGAGGGAGAGGTAAGTCAATCACTCTTACTCCTAGCTAAACAGAAACCTGTAAACAAACACTTGAAGTGCTAAGACACATAACAAAGTCAGTCTCTATGAGTGTTATAGTTCCATTGAAACACAACATGTGAAATGTAAACAACACCATCTAAAACTGCAGTGCTGACGACAGTATTGCATTACTGTGGTGAGTCTTACTGTAATGTTGTTCTATAGAACTGTTCTTATACGTGTTATATTCTACAGCAGGTGGCCACTTCTAGTCCTGGAGGGTTGCAGTGTGTGCAGGCTTTTACTCCAACCCTCAGAGCCCTGACAGAGAGAGCATGTCTTCTAACTTGGACTCCAGTCTAACCAGCATAGACTGGCTCCCCCAGCTGGGAATCAGCTCACTGCGATCAGGAAGAGAGAGAGGAGGAGAAGAGGGGGAGAGAAAGAAAGAGAGAGGGAGAGAGAGAAGTGATCTTCCTACATCCATCCCTGTCCCCTTTCCTTCCTCTGGATCCAAAGCCAAGCCCCCTCACAGCTATGCCACCCTCATCGCCATGGCGATAGGTGCTGCCCCCAGCAGGAAGTTGAGTTTGAATGACATCTACACGTGGATCAGTGACATGTTCCCCTACTACAGCAGATCTGCCAGGGGATGGAAGGTGCAGTAATCAGAAATAATCCAAACTCTCCATGTGCAAACTATCCAAAGTCCTTTATCCAAAATGATTGTGTTACTGCAATACATGTTCATGCTGATTTTGCCTCCCAGAACTCCATCCGCCATAACCTGTCCCTCAATAAATGCTTCCGGAAGGTTCCTCGACCCCAAAGTGACCCTGGGAAGGTGAGTCATTCTAAAAACATTCAAACAGTGAATGTTTCAAACGGCCACAATGTTGCCACGTGAAGACATTAGGGCCCAGTGCACTCAGTAATCCACTGTATTCTGTGAAATACGATACATAGGCTAGAAATAGATAAAAGTATGATATTTCAAAATATACTGAATATATTACAGTTTCATACTTGTTGGTACTTTTGTAGTAATACTTATAAATTGTGAGAACCCTCCACCTCTTGTGTTTCCAGGGTTCCTATTGGATGATGGACGGCTCCTCAGAGCCCAATCCGCTGAGAGGAACCAAGCGTCCGTATCCATCGGAAGAGGAGGAGGGGTCCATCCAGGTCCCCAATGTCTCAGTGATGCAGGCAGAGAAACAGCATTCACCCCAGACAGACCATTATAGGCCTTTAGCATCGCCACAGACAGACCATTATAGGCCTTTAGCATCTCCACAGACAGACCATTATAGGCCTTTAGCATCTCCACAGACAGACCATTATAGGTATTTAGAATCGCCACAGGAACTCAGTCAACAACTATCCCCCCCACCATGCAAGGTAGAGTAAGTTCAGTCCCAACAAATAGATAAAGATCATGGGTTTTACAACCAAATAATAAGCTGTTGTTGTCTATCACCTTGGTTCCACAGCAACGGCCACCCTATATCCAGTCCCCTGTCTCCTCTCTCCCTGTCCCCCATGATACTGTCTCCCCATCTACTGCCTCTGCTACTCTCCCTTCTCTTTCTATCCCTCACTCTCTCCCCTCTCTTTCTGTCCCTCACTCTCTCCCCTCTCTTTCTATCCCTCACTCTCTCCCCTCTCTTTCTGTCCCTCACTCTCTCCCCTCTCTTTCTGTCCCTCACTCTCTCCCCTCTCTTTCTGTTCCTCACTCTCTCCCCTCTCTTTCTGTCCCTCACTCTCTCCCCTCTCTTTCTATCCCTCACTCTCTCCCCTCTCTTTCTGTTCCTCACTCTCTCCCCTCTCTTTCTGTCCCTCACTCTCTCCCCTCTCTTTCTATCCCTCACTCTCTCCCCTCTCTTTCTGCTCCTCACTCTACTGTCTCCTCTTCTGTCTCCCCTCAAACTCTCCCTTCTTCTGTTCCCGTTCTCTCTGTTCCCTCTCTTTCTGTCCCATCTCTTTCTGTTGCCCCCACCTACGCCTCGTCACACTCCTGTGATCCCCTTCTCCGTTTCTCCTTCTCTGATCTGAACCTGCCAGACCTCTACACCTCCTTCCAGTCCCTCTGCAGAAGCGTCAGGGAGAGAGTGGCCTCGCAATGTACGTTCTCTCTCACTTTCTAAATGAGTGTTTTTATTCATATCTGTCTATGCTGTCAGAGAATCTGTGTATGTGAATGTTTAACTCTCTCGCTCTCTCTCCCTGTAGCGGACGTGGGTCCATTATTCGTGTTGACCAATGACAGTACCCCACTGCACACCCCAACCCTCCCCCCTCTTTCCCCTCACCCTGTACTGTCTGTAGCACCCGGGCCTCCTCCTGAGGCAGACAGACTGTCTCACAGCAGTGGTGATTATAACAACTCCACACCTGAACACCTTAGTACTTCAAAAACCTATTCAACTGTGCCTGTAGGTTTGTCACTGCACTGTGTGAATATGATACGGTAACTAACTCTTTGACAACCTATACCACCTCTCTCTCTGTTTGTCTCTGTAGTGGTGCCAGCAGACTGGTTCAGTACTACAGACACTCTGAAGGAGAGCTTTAGGGTCGCCAGCAGTCTGGACTGGGCCAACATTGACCTCACTAGCCACCCAGGTCACTTAACAAACTACATGATAATTATAGATCAATGCTACCCATTGTTTCTATTGACAAGAATAGTTATCACATTGACAATCTTCCTCTTTCTCCCTGCTATTCGTTTTTCCCCTCCTCCCTCTCTCCTCCAGATCTACTGGAGAGCATGCGCCAGGCCGAGCTCTGTGATTGGGCGCTGGAGCCGACGCTCTTCACTTCGCTCTGTGATTCGTTGAACCGTTTCTTCACTCATAAGGGCCTAATTGGCTCGTCCTCCGGTAACAACTCCCCATTGGCCCATGGTTCCCCTCAATCTCTGCTCCTCCCACCCCTTACTCACAACATCCCCACCCTGGCCACCCTAACCCACCCCTCTCCCCTAGCCTACCCCCCTCTGGTCCCCCCTTCCAGCAGTGGGCAGCCCCCCAGGAGGCCCCTCCACCCCCAAACTCAGGGTGTACAGAGGCCCCACCTGACCCAACCTGGAGCTCCTCAGACCAATGGTGAGACCTCAGCCACAAGACACCTTTGTAAACTATTGACAGTATTTTAGCTCTACAACTTCCAGTACTCAGTAGTGGTGTTTTGGCAAGTGTTTTCATTGCAAAGCCTTTTTTTTTTTTTACAAGTAATATTTTCTACCAGTGTAAAGCTTTGCTTCACTCAATGGTACATGTTGGGATTATTTAGTCAAATATAGTATCACTCTGATGTAATCAAAAGGCTTCCTCTCCTTGTTGCTTCCTGTTTCCTTGCCCTCATTACCACTAATGTAACTATGACAGAGCTGGGTTGGGTTGGTAAGGTAGAAAGTCCACCCCAGTCACATCATGACATCACATAGTGAAGGAGATGAGGAAACAGGAAGTGTTAATAGGGAAGTGAATATTAAACTGCCTTGAAAGGAACTTAAGTTGTACTCCTTGTATTAGTTTGAGGTATGTGCAGTAGTTTCCTTGTCAACAAAGGAGGCTTATGATAGTGTCTTCTCTCCACTCTCTCACACAGCTGGGATCCAACTTCAACCTAAACCCCGTCCCCCTATGAAACATCTCCATAACAACAGCGAGGAGATCCAAGATGACTTTGACTGGGACTCTCTGATCGCTTGACAGAGTGGATTCGGTTTGCCCCACGATTCCATTCAGGAAGTCTACTGGATCAGTGTTGCCTGCTGGCACAGATCTAGGATCAGCTTACACTCCCCAAACAAACCTGGACCACTGGGAGGAAACATGCAAAACTGAACATAGATCAGTATCTAGGGGAAACTTCCTCCTACTCCGAGGGGCCTCCCATACAAAACACTACACCCTATATTCAGCTGCCTCACCACACACGCTACTCTTGCCAGTGAGGATGGTCATTGGTACATTATGATTGAATGCAGTATTGCTATAGTGAAATGGTTGAAAGGTTTTTGGTTCCTACTTATTTTCTGCAATTGTATCCCTATCTGGAAGTCTTCACAGAAGCTTCTGGACATACATATATCCTCCAACTGACAGAGAAGACTTCATATGTTAATAAAATACTAGAAAATTCATTCTTGTCCCAGTTTCTCCCTGTCCAACAGCATTGGAACATCAAACACACAGTGCACCAGACAAATGTATTGGAAAGAAACGTACCCTTTGTGGATTTATTTTATTTCTTTTTTTAAATTTTACTTCTCAAATGTGAATGTTCACAGTTAACACCACACAAAATGTGACCTTACCCAATAAAAGAGATCTTTTAGTTGATATAAAATAACAATCAATTCATCAAACTAAATGAAAAGAAACAGCATGGAGCATGTCATCAAGTTCCCTGTTGTTTAAGTTCGTTCATTCATTGAATTGTCTTTTTAAAAGAAGCATCTGTAGCTCTCCCCCCGTAGGAGCGAGGGTCAGAAAGGAGAGGGTCCAGTCATGTTGAGACACCTGGAGACGAGACACCTGGAGACGAGACATCCTGTATGAAAGAGTGAGAAAGACTAATGCTTCTGATTAATACAAAACATTTGTGAAATAAAATTGGCAGAAAAATGTGATCCTTATAATACCTCATTTGAAATCCCAACATTACATAGCATTGATACAAGTGACAATTTTTAAAAACAAAAATAATAGATTTGTATCTTGCTGAAATAAGCGAGGACGCAGGATGAATGGAGACAGACACACACACACACTCTTCCACACAACACATTTACAAAACACATTCCAGCTCTCCTCAACCAAGTCAATAGATGCCCTCTTGATTTCCATGACAAGAAAAAATAAGCATTTGATTTAATGGCATAATTGCGTAATTTTCCCTCCTTGTTTATTCATTCCCAGGAGCGGAAAAAAATTGAAATAAATGACATGAATTAAAAAATAGAACAGCTATTGAATGATTTGACTATATTGTGGCTGAAATGTTAATGCCAGCTTTTTCAGTCCAAATCTTGTTCAGGAGTTGTTTTTTTTAATCAAATCCTCCTTCAATCCTCCTCTTTTCAGACAAAGAAAGGAAGAGGCAAGTACAGGAATTTGTTTGTGTTTCAGTTTGTTAGTGGCCATGTCCCATCTCTCTCCCCATCTCTGTCAGTGCAATAATGCAATATTATATCAGTGTGACATAACTGATGAAGCCTAACTCTCAAACACCCACCTTTATTTCAGAAAGGACTGAAAGAGAGCAAAACGCATTAAAACAAAATAAAAATAAATAAACGTCTATTTCCCTCCCGCTACATCCCACTGAAATGAAAGGAACCAAAATATTTGTTGTTGGAATTCATCTGAGCTAGGAGAAAAATACATGTAAATTAATCTGAGCTAGGAGAAAAATACATGTATATTCATCTGAGCTAGGAGATAAATACATGGAAATTCATCTGAGCTAGGAGAAAAATACATGTATATTCATCTGAGCTAGGAGAAAAATACATGGAAATTCATCTGAGCTAGGAGAAAAATACATGTAAATTCATCTGAGCTAGGAGAAAAATACATGTATATTCATCTGAGCTAGGAGATAAATACATGTAAATTAATCTGAGCTAGGAGAAAAATACATGTATATTCATCTGAGCTAGGAGATAAATACATGTAAATTCATCTGAGCTAGGAGAAAAATACATGTATATTCATCTGAGCTAGGAGATAAATACATGTAAATTCATCTGAGCTAGGAGAAAAATACATGTAAATTAATCTGAGCTAGGAGAAAAATACATGTATATTCATCTGAGCTAGGAGATAAATACATGTAAATTCATCTGAGCTAGGAGAAAAATACATGTAAATTAATCTGAGCTAGGAGAAAAATACATGTATATTCATCTGAGCTAGGAGATAAATACATGGAAATTCATCTGAGCTAGGAGAAAAATACATGTAAATTCATCTGAGCTAGGAGATAAATACATGTAAATTCATCTGAGCTAGGAGAAAAATACATGGAAATTCATCTGAGCTAGGAGAAAAATACATGTAAATTCATCTGAGCTAGGAGAAAAATACATGTATATTCATCTGAGCTAGGAGAAAAATACATGGAAATTCATCTGAGCTAGGAGATAAATACATGTAAATTCATCTGAGCTAGGAGAAAAATACATGGAAATGCTTCTGAAAGAAAATAACAAATTCAGATTTTCTTTAAATATAGAGATGTACACACGTTTCTTATTGGAAACATAAATTGTTTGTGTTGAAGGAGGATCGCTCTGGGGGGGAAAGGGGGGGCAGTAGATGAGCCAGGGGGTGGGGCAGGGCCTGGATTGGGTGTTGAAGAGGAACGGGGAGTGCCGAAACGCCCTCAAAGAAGAAAGGGATTGGTGCTGGCGCCCGTCACTCCGGCCCCTCCCACTGCTCCCCCGGCTCCCATCACTCCAGCTGCCCCCGTAGGCCCCCCAAAATTCAGCTGTGGGGGCAGGGTCCCTCCGGGCCCCATGAAGTGAGAGGACCCAGGAGGACCCATGGGCGAGAGCCCGCCGTAGGGGGACATTCCCATGGGGCTCTGCATCATACCCATCCCCAGGCCTGGTGCTCCCATACCCATAGGCCCCAAGCCCATGCCAGGGTATGCCATGGGGTTGGGTGGTACAGGGCTGGTGCGGAGGCTGCTGAGGCCCAGTGTGGAGGGCTGTGGGGAGATGGAGGACATGGGGGCGGCCGCTCCAAACGGGTTGGAGGTGGGGGGTGGCGTCGGGGAAACCCCCCTGCTGGAGATTGTGCTGCCCGGGGTGACTGCCATGCCAGGGGCTGAAGACGAGGCTGGAGAGGAGAGAATACTTTAATCAATGTACTTTCATTTATTACAAACACAAAGTGCTTAAAAATGTGTGTGTGTATTTATGTGCTTATGTGTGTGTTATCAGTACCTGTAGTCTGGAGGAAGGGGTTGTGTGTTGAGGAGGAGATTGATGGAGGAGGAGGTTGTTTAGGTTTGGGTTTAGAAGACACCAGTGAGTCCAGGTCCACCAGAGATGCGTTGGGCCCCAGGAACGACTCGGGGGTCTTACGGACAGGAAGTGAAGAGCACAGAGATGTGAGGTCAAAGGGCACCGGAGAACCCGCACTATCGCCCGTTAACTGACCTCGCAGTTCTGGGTGTCCTACAGACCGAGAGAGAGAGAGTGAAGGTGAACATGGAGTACTGTATTTATAGTGACTAACCAGATTAGACACCACAGCATTATACCAGTATTACTGAGGGAGGATGGAATGCAAGACAACTGTGTTTGTGGGTGAATGGGGGGGGGGGTGCTCAATGAGCATCTCATCCACATGTCCTTGCCATTATGTGTCAGTGTGTGTGTGGATGTACCTGTGCCATTAGTGTGTTTGGCGGAGTCGCTCCATGGGTCAGAGGTGATGATGGGGTCAACCCCGTCCCCAGCCCAGGGGTCTATTGGCCCCCCAAAAGAGGAGGTGGTGGAGAGGGGCACAGAGGGGCCCCAGGGGTCGACACTGGGGGGGGTCACAGCTATGGGGGAGGGAGACAGGCAGGGGTTTGGCTCACATACAACACCAGGGTCGGGTCAATACCATTTCAAGTCAGTCAATTCAAAAGATGAATTGGAATTCCCATCTAAGATTTCAAAAGTGGAATTTAATTTCAATGAGGATTGTTCATCTCTTGAACTGAACAGGAATGGAATACAACTCTGCACAACATCATACAATATACAGGGAACAAGGAGCTGGGCTGGATCCCAATAGTCCAATTTGGCTTTCTTTCCCCAATTTCTCTCATTTATCTGTACTGCTATTGAAGAGCTGGAAAGACAGTATTTTTACCTGAAAGGAGGTAAGAACGGACAGAGATATTTTATTGAAACCAGAGATACCCCTGACTGAGATATGGAGGGTCACATTCCAAATGATCTAAACATGCTGGCCATTTGAAGAGTATTGGGAAAATAGACCAAATGTATTGATGTCCAGTGTGTGGAGGTAGGGGTGTGGGACAAGGAGACGGAATGAGGGTAACAGGTGTAGACGGGGCCAGGGGAGTAAAGGTCAGAGGTCACTAACCTGAGGGTCCCCAGGGGTCAACGGAGTTGACTCTTGAGGAGGCTGTCTCTCCCCAGGGGTCTGGCGGGGGGGCTATCGTTGGGGGGGCCGTCCCTCCACTAGCCCACGGGTCTACGCTGGGGGGTGAGGCAGGCGACGAGGCTCCCCAAGGGTCTGCAGGGGTCAGGCCCCAGGGGCCAGAGGCAGAGGGGGCTGGGAGGGGGACTGTGGGAGGGGGTGAGGGGCCGGCAGAGCCCCCAGAGGCAGCAGCAGGAGCCCCCCAGGGGTCCACAGCACTCAGCTCCATTAACGCACTCTGGGAGAGGATAATACCCAGGTTATAACAACACACTGATGTTGAACAGACACCAAGAGTCAATGAGCTCAAGGCTAGAGTAGTCCGTCTCTCATACACACAACATGAAAATCAGAGCATACAGTCAGTTAACATACACACTAAACAAATGTTGACACACAGGCAACACACAGTTGCCTTGATAAAAGCAGAGGATGAAAAAAGGGATAGATCAACTAGTATCGGGACGGGAGAGAGCGAGGGGTGTTTCTTGTTTCTCAACATGTGGTCTGTTGATGTCAGTCAGATAATTGGCAAACGCTCTGTTCTTAAGCACAACTTTAATTCTAAAAGGTTCCTGTAGGAAATATCATAGCTTACAGTTAGTTACCCGATAGGGTTCAGAAACCCTTCTGGTGTCGGCCTACACTACCTTAGCTTTCAGTTCTCTCCAATCACAGAATGCACAGGTGAGAGACACAACTACAGCAGGTAACACCAGGAGAGAGAAAGAGGAACTGAGTGGTATTGTCTAAAGAGTGTGTGTAGCCCCCATCCATCCCTCCCCTATGGCTGGCGTACACACACGTCACCAAACACACCTCCTCTGGCTTGGCCTTCTCCATCCTGCTCTCCTCGATGGCCATCTGCAGTCTCAGGTCGTCCCCCCTGCGCAGCCTCTCCTCCTGCCAATCACATACAACTGTGGTGTCATCACCTGCGACAAGCGCTAGGGCAGGCCAGCCCATAGGCACAGATCTAGGATCAGCTTACTACCTCCAAATTGTAGCCAAAGCCATTTGGGGAGAAAATGCTAAACTGACATTAGATCAGTGTCTAGGGAGCAACTTCATTTCACTCCCCCAGGAAGCACTATCTGACCATGATGCAAAGCTTCAGGAGAGATGCTGCCTTTAGTGGCTGCTCTCAGATCAGCTCCCCTCAACCCAACTTAGGAAGTTGGAAAACATTCTCCCTTCCTTGAGGAAATCAAAAACTGATTCTAGACCAGCCGCTATGGGCAGCTTCCTCTTCTTTCACCTTCTGAAGAAACTGATCAGGGTCCCAGCAATAGTGGACATGGACTATCTGCCAGGGCTCTCTATTCAACCACTGCCTGTATCCAGAAATATTAATGGGCAGACAAAACAAGTCCTCTTCTTGTGCTTCTACAAGGAAGTTGACATTCTAGAACGAAGTCAGGGTCATATAATTACATTGAGGCTTTATCTATACTTAAGAACTGTGTGAGACAAAAGAACATGGGTTGTTTTTACCCAGTTTGTCTTTATGATAAAGGTAGAGTGTTGTTTTGCCTTAGCCTCTAAACTTCTGAATACCGGTGTTGATTGAATACTGCCCTCCAACTTGCAGAGTGCGGGCACTGGAAGATGCCTTTAATTGAGTGTGTTTAAGTATGTCATTGTGTGTGTAGTTTGAAGCATGCGTTCAGAACAGAGTCATTTGCAATGGAAGAAAAAAAGGGAGTAATCACTCATTCAGAAAGGGTTCAATTGAGTCATTCAAATTATGAAGTCTTTGCCATGCATCATTTTACACTGATTAAATCATAGCGCAGTTATTTTTAAAACTACTTCTTTCCTTCTTACCCTCTTATATTATTAACCCATTGACATGTGTATGTTTGGAATTAATGAAACAGATCATTCCTATAAATATCATTAATTTTGATTGGGATTAAGACTCGATGGAGTGACCGCCGGCTGGGTAGACAGAAAGGTAGATAGGTAGGTAGGTAGGTAGATGATGATCGGCCGGTCAGGTGACCTTTGCCCCCTGACCTGTTCTTGTACTTCCTTGCTGAGTGTGAGTGCATAGCGGAGCTCTGCGTCCTCCAGAGGGGCCACAGTAGTCTGGGGGTCAGGGGTCAGAGGGTAAAGGTGAGTGAATGGAAACACACATTGTCCTGGGTTAACCTTGCTATGCCCGGATACTTCTGTTATAGACTGTAGTTAAGTGTCACCATATATGTGTGTTCTATGTATAGTGGTTGTAGGGTGTACAGTGCATATATCCTATACAAATCAACCCGTTTATCAAGCCATAGGACCTCAGGTTAACAGTGTGGTTGGCCAGCGGGGGCTCTGCCTACCCTCCACCAGCTCCAGGCTGGCTGTACTGTATACCTGTTCCGCCTCCTCCTTGCTCATGGCCAGGGCCAGCTGCAGTTGCAGGTCCTCCTCCCCGGAGCTCTGTGGCCACGCCTGCTCTGGGTCCGCCCCTCCAGAGTGAGAGCCCTGAGACAGCGCTCCACCCCCCAGACCTGGAGCTGAGGGGGCCGAAGAGGCTGGGGGACAGGATGAGGGGAACGGAGAACAGGGAAAGGAGGGGAAAGAAAATGTTATAGTTTGCATCTGGGCATAGTTAGAGCTGGGCAGGAACAAAAGCCTGCAAACACCACATGCATCTTTCCAGGATCAGGGAAGCTCTGTATCACAGCAGACAATTTAAAACTACATTTCTGTCTATGGTTTGCTTTTCTCCTCAATCTGTTTCAGATCCCCTGGTAGCTGGTGCAGGCTGGGTAATGTAGTTGTCTCTCACCACTGGTGGTCTGTGCCATTTTCTCTTTGGTCTTGAGGGCATGGATCCTCTCCTCTCGTAGTCTCTCCTCGTCCTTCAGCAGTGTCACCAGCTGTTTGGCCTTCTCCCGCACATTCACCCCCTGACACACACGCAGTTGAAAGCACATGAGTACATACAACTCAGTGCATAACCTTCCTAACTACACAGCTGTGTCACTGAATAGTTGATAAATGTCAGTTATTTGCTTGCAAACTAAGTGCTACATTCCTGTTTCAGTCGTTCCATTTCCATCAGTGTTTCCCTGTGACCTGCTATATTGCCTTTACCAGCCCATAAACATGTTACTGTTGGCTTTCACTCTATTTGTTTAAGAGGTCACAGTAAAACATTGTAAAGTCCTTGAATGAGAGGCGAGTAGTGATTCAGTACCAGTGTGTGTTTGGGAATGTGTGTACAGTGTGTGTGCATGTGCGTGCGAGCGCGTCGTACCTGGTCCTTGCCGTCTCTGTCGATGAACTGGAAGTCCTTGAGAGTCTGGACAGCGTAGATGTTCTCTCTGCACTGCTGAGCCACGCGCTCTGAACCCGTCTTTATGAGGTACTCCATGAGAGTCATAGCCTGGAGAACACACAGTACAGTAGAAACCACAGAGATATTAAATTACTGGAGATGCTATGTCATAAACCCTCAAAGTTCCAGAACGGGACGAGAATAGCAGCCATAGATGTGGTAAAGAGGTCAATCGAACTCGACCAAAACAATGGAATTGCCAAGGAAGAGTACAGGAAAGTGCAGTGAAGGAATATCCCGAATCTCCTCATTTCCCCCCAGCAGAATTAGCCTACATTTAGGCTATTGTTTATGTGCATTTCACACTATGTTGAGGTAAAAATCAGTGTATAATGCTTGTATGGATACTAACCCCAATACAGGTTCATGTCATCATCACCAAGACAGTTTGCGCTGTTCTGTGAAGGGAGCAGTACACAGCGTTGTACGAGATCTTCAGTTTCTTGGCAATTTCTCAAATGAAATAGCCTTGTTTTCTCAGAACAAGAATAGACTGACGAGTTTCAGAAGAAAGGTCTTTGTTACTGGCCATTTTGAGCCTGTAATCAAACCCACAAATGCTGATGCTCCAGATACTCAACTAGTCTAAAGAAGGCCAGTTTTATTGCTTCTTTAATCAGAAACAACAGTTTTCAGCTGTGCTAACAATTGCAAAAGGGTTTTCTAATAATCAATTAGCCTTTTAAAATGATAAACCTGGATTAGCTAACACAACGTGCCATTGGAACACGGGAGTGATGGTTGCTGATAATGGGCCTCTATACACCTACAGTGGGGCAAAAAAGTAATTAGTCAGCCACCAATTGTGCAAGTCACCCAACATCAATGTGAAAGTCTGGTGGCTAGCATGCCAAGACTCATGAAAGCTGTGATTGAAAATCAGGGTTATTCCTCTAAATATTGATATCTGAACTCTTCCTAAGTTAAAACATTAGTATTGTGTTGTTTAAAAATGAATATGAACTTGTTTTCTTTGCATTACTCGAGGTCTGACAACACTGCATCTTTTGTTATTTTGACCAGTTGTCATTTTCTGCAAATAAATGCTCTAAATGACAATACTTTTATTTGGAATTTGGGAGAAATGTTGTCAGTAGTTCATTGAATAAAACAAAAATGTTCATTTTACCCAAACACATACCTATAAATAGTAAAACCAGAGAAACTGATAATTTTGCAGTGGTCTCTTCATTTTTTCCAGATATATACAGTGGGGCAAAAAAGTGTTTAGTCAGCCACCAATTGTGCAAGTTCTCCCACTTAAAAAGATGAGAGAGGCCTGTAATTTTAATCATAGGTACACTTCAACTATGACAGACAAAATTAGAATTTAAAAAATCCAGACAATCACATTGTAGGATTTTTTTATGAATTTATTTGCAAATTATGGTGGAAAATAAGTATTTGGTCACCTACAAACAAGCAAGATTTCTGGCTCTCACAGACCTGTAACTTTTTTTGGAAAATAAGTATTTGGTCAATAACAAAAATTTCTCAATACTTTGTTATATACCCTTTGTTGGCAATAACAGAGGTCAAACGTTTTCTGTAAGTCTTCACAAGGTTTTCACACACTGTTGCTGGTATTTTGGCCCATGCAGATCTCCTCTAGAGCAGTGATGTTTTGGGGCTGTTGCTGGGCAACACGGACTTTCAACTCCCTCCAAAGATTTTCTATGGGGTTGAGATCTGGAGACTGGCTAGGCCACTCCAGGGCCTTGAAATGCTTCTTACGAAGCCACTCCTTCGTTGCCCGGGCGGTGTGTTTGGGATCATTGTCATGCTGAAAGACCCAGCCACGTTTTATCTTCAATGCCCTTGCTGATGGAAGGAGGTTTTCACTCAAAATCTCACGATACATGGCCCCATTCATTCTTTCCGTTACACGGATCAGTCGTCCTGGTCCCTTTGCAGAAAAACAGCCCAAAAGCATGATGTTTCCACCCCCATGCTTCACAGTAGGTATGGTGTTCTTTGGATGCAACTCAGCATTCTTTGTCCTCCAAACACGACGAGTTGAGTTTTTACCAAAAAGTTATATTTTGGTTTCATCTGACCATATGATATTCTCCCAATCTTCTTCTGGATTATCCAAATGCTCTCTAGCAAACTTCAGACGGGCCTGGACATCTACTGGCTTAAGCAGGGGGACACGTCTGGCACTGCAGGATTTGAGTCCCTCGCGGCGTAGTGTGTTACTGATGGTAGGCTTTGTTACTTTGGTCCCAGCTCTCTGCAGCTCATTCACTAGGTGTGGTTCTGGGATTTTTGCTCACCGTTCTTGTGATCATTTTGACCCCACGGGGTGAGATCTTGCGTGGAGCCCCAGATCGAGGGAGATTATCAGTGGTCTTGTATGTATTCCATTTCCTAATAATTGCTCCCACAGTTGATTTCTTCAAACCAAGCTGCCTACCTATTGCAGATTCAGTCTTCCCAGCCTGGTGCAGGTCTACAATTTTGTTTCTGGTGTCATTTGACAGCTCTTTGGTCTTGGCCATAGTGGAGTTTGGAGTGTCACTGTTTGAGGTTGTGGACAGGTGTCTTTTATACTGATAACAAGTTCAAACAGGGGCCATTAATACAGGTAACGAGTGGAGGACAGAGGAGCCTCTTAAAGAAAAAGTTACAGGTCTGTGAGAGCCAGAAATCTTGCTTGTTTGTAGGTGACCAAATACTTATTTTCCACCATAATTTGCAAATAAATTCATAAAAAAATCCTACAATGTGATTTTCTGGATTTTTTAAATTCTCATTTTGTCTGTCATAGTTGAAGTGTACCTATGATTAAAATTACAGGCCTCTCATCTTTTTAAGTGGGAGAACTTGCACAATTGGTGGCTGACTAAACACTTTTTTGCCCCACTGTATATATCTGGAAAAAATGAAGAGACCACTGCAAAATTATCAGTTTCTCTGGTTTTACTATTTATAGGTATGTGTTTGGGTAAAATGAACATTTTTGTTTTATTCAATAAACTACTGACAACATTTCTCCCAAATTCCAAATAAAAGTATTGTCATTTAGAGCATTTATTTGCAGAAAATGACAACTGGTCAAAATAACAAAAGATGCAGTGTTGTCAGACCTCGAGTAATGCAAAGAAAACAAGTTTATATTCATTTTTAAACAACACAATACTAATGTTTTAACTTAGGAAGAGTTCAGATATCAATATTTAGAGGAATAACCCTGATTTTCAATCACAGCTTTCATGTGTCTTGGCATGCTAGCCACCAGACTTTCACATTGATGTTGGGTGACATTATGCCACTCCTGGCGCAAAAATTCAAGCAGCTCGTCTTTGTTTGATGGCTTGTGGCCATCCATCTTCCTCTTGATCACATTCCAGAGGTTTTCAATGGGGTTCAGGTCTGGCCAATCTTGATCTGGTGGTCCTCCATCCACACCTTGATTGACCTGGCTGTGTGGCATGGAGCATTGTTCTGCTGGAAAAACCAATCCTCAGAGTTGGGGGACATTGTCAGAGCAGAAAGAAGCAAGTTTACTTCCAGGACAACCTTGTACGTGGCTTGATTCATCCGTCCTTCACAAAGACAAATCTGCCCGATTCCAGCCTTGCTGAAGCACCCCCAGATCGTCACTGATCCTGCATCAAATTTCACAGTGGGTGCGAGACACTGGCTTGTAGGCCTTTCCAGGTCTCGCACCCACTGTGAAATTTGGTGGAGGATCTAACCCGGCCAACTCTAAGTGCTGTTATTGTGAAGTGGAAACGTCTAGGGGCAACAACGGCTCAGCCATGAAGTGGTAGGCCACACAAGCATACAGAACGGGACCGCCGAGTGCTGAAGCGTGTAGTGTGAAAAAAAAAAAAAAAAAAGTCTGTCCTCAGTTGCAACACTCACTACAGAGTTCCAAAATGCCTCTGGAAGCATCGTCTGCACAATAACTGTTTATCGGGAGCTTGATGAAATGGATTTCCAAGGCAGAGCAGCCGCACACAAGCCTAAGATCACCATGCACAATGCCAAGCATCGGTTGGAGTGGTGTAAAGCTCACCGCCATTGGACTCTGGAGCAGTGGAAACGTCTTCTCTGGAGTGATGAATCACGCTTCACCATCTGGCAGACGAATCTGGGTTTGGGAAGATGCCAGGAGAACGCTACCTGCCCCAATGCATAGTGCCAACTGTCCAGTTTGTTGGGGATGGAATAATGATCATGGGCTGTTTTTCATGGTTCGGGCAATTAGTTCCAGTGAAGGGAAATCTTAACGCTACAGCATACAATGACATTCTAGACAATTCTGTGTTTCCAACTTCGTGGCAACAGTTTGGGAAGGCCCTGTCCCATTTCACCATGACAATGCCCCCTTGCACAAAGCGAGGTTCATACAGAAATGGTTTGTCGAGATTGGTGTGGAATAACCTCACACTCAACATCAACTAAACAAAGGAGATGATTGTGGACTTTACACTTGTGTGTATAAGGTAGTTGTTGTGAAATTGTTAGGTTAGATTACTCGTTGGATATCAATGCATTGTAGCATTTCGCTACACTCGCATTAACATCTGCTAACCATGTGTATGTGACCAATAACATTTTATTTGATATTAATGGCCATGATTTTGGAATGAGATGTTCGACAAGCAGGTGTCCAGTACTTTTGGTCATGTAGTGTAGCTATGCTACCAGTTTATATGAGTTAGCATTTAGCAGTCAACTTCTTCTAAAGCTGAAAAGGAACTACATCTAAATGCAGTGAAAACAGCCAAATGGGACTTAAGTAACCACATTGTGGGGATGTTACAATATATCAACCATGACGGATTTGACCAATATCCACTTTGTTTGATCAGATTGGAAGAAAGTGTGCCAATCCGGCGTCCTTATTCTATCCCCCAGTCTGCGTTCCATTTACATCTTTAACGCGTCTATGGCAGTTAATTTGAAAAATTCATGGAATCATTAATTCCACTGAAACTGACTGGCTAGCTAACAAGCATAATGTGCACGATATCTTATCACTGGCTGACCTAGTCACTGGACAAAATGACAGATATTTTATACTGTCATATGAAGCCTTAGGTCACAGATAGAACAATGAGACAGATATTTCACCAGATGTATAAATGTGAAGCATCTGTTTGGCATTTCCACTCACTACCAAATATGGTAATGAGAGGAAGCCCAGTGGCCGGCAGTGGATGGAACAAGATGGATTTTGGCAGACATTCTGCACATTTTCTCATCGATAAAACAATTTATCTTAATACAGTTCTCTTCCCAAAACTAAAATGTTAGCGCATGCTAGAAAATATGCAAATGCATGCTAGAACGCGCCAATACGATCTCGCTAGACCGTGCTTGGCTCTGCCCACCTCCTTGCTTGTTCTGCCCACTATGACTAATTTGTTCCCATTTGAAATGACAGGCTGTGGTCTATCTTGGTTTAGTTATACAAATCTTTGGTCATGTCCATTCTAGTATTCTATTTCCTATGTCCACACATACAACAGTGAGCAGACAAACCAGACAGACAGACTACGTCACCCATTGTTATGCTCAACCTTGAACAGATCTCACTCACTCACCTTGTAGACGTGTCTCCAGTTCTTGCCGTGGTCGTTGAGTCGTTTCCACACCATGCTCATGATCTCAGAGAAGGCCACTACGTTGTAGGTCAGGTCTGCAATCTCTGACATCAGAGAGCTGCTGGGGCCCCATGGGTCATTGGACGTCGCTTCCCGCACCTGGAGACAAGGGGGATAGAAGAGAGACCAGGGACGGGGGGGAGGGGGAGAGAGACATACCAGGGACGGGGGAGAGAGAGACCAGGGACAGGGGGGGAGAGAGACATACCAGGGACAGGGGGGGAGAGAGAGACCAAGGGCAGGGGTGTGAGAGAGAGAGACCAGGGACAGGGGTGTGAGAGAGAGAGACCAGGGACAGGGGTGTGAGAGAGAGAGACATACCAGGGACAGGGGTGAGAGAGAGACATACCAGGGACGGGAAGAGAGACAGACATACCAGGGACGGGGGGGAGAGAGAGACATACCAGGGACGGGGGGGAGAGAGAGACCAGGGACAGGGGGGGAGAGAGAGACCAGGGACAGGGGGGGAGAGAGAGACCAGGGACAGGGGGGGAGAGGGAGACCAGGGACAGGGGGGGGAGAGAGAGACCAGGGACAGGGGGGGGAGAGAGAGACCAGGGACAGGGGGGGAGAGAGAGACCAGGGACAGGGGGGGAGAGAGAGACCAGGGACAGGGGGGGAGAGAGAGACCAGGGACAGGGGGGGAGAGAGAGACCAGGGACAGGGGGGGAGAGAGAGACCAGGGACAGGGGGGAGAGAGAGACCAGGGACAGGGGGGGGAGAGAGAGACCAGGGACAGGGGGGGAGAGAGAGACCAGGGACAGGGGGGGAGAGAGAGACCAGGGACAGGGGGGGGAAGAGAGAGACCAGGGACAGGGGGGGGAAGAGAGAGACCAGGGACAGGGGGGGGAAGAGAGAGACCAGGGACAGGGGGGGGAAGAGAGAGACCAGGGACAGGGGGGGGGAGAGAGAGACCAGGGACAGGGGGGGAGAAAGAGACCAGGGACAGGGGGGGAGAAAGAGACCAGGGGCAGGGGGGGAGAAAGAGACCAGGGGCAGGGGGAGAGAGACCAGGGACAGGGGGGGAGAGAGAGACCAGGGACAGGGGGGGGAGAGAGAGACCAGGGACAGGGGGGAGAGAGAGACCAGGGACAGGGGGGGAGAGAGAGACCAGGGACAGGGGGGGAGAGAGAGAGACCAGGGACAGGGGGGGAGAGAGAGAGACCAGGGACAGGGGGGGAGAGAGAGAGAGACCAGGGACAGGGGGGGAGAGAGAGAGAGAGACCAGGGACAGAGGGGGGAGAGAGAGACCAGGGACGTTTTTTTAAAAATAATTAGGCAAGTCAGTTAAGAACAAATTCTTATTTACAATGACGGTCTACAGGGGAACAGTGGGTTAACTGTTCAGGGGTAGAAGGACAGATTTTTACCTTGTCAGCTCGGTAATTCGGTAATACTTGCCCAACGCTCTAACCACTAGGCTACCTGACGCCCCAAAAGCACTCAACATTGAACAATCTAAAGGTGTGATTTATTGATCAATGAATTGATTAATCAACTGGTAGTTTATATCGACAACAGACTATTCATTCCCTTGGCAAGCTCAAGCCAACAAAATGTATTACGATACAAAGCTCCTGACTAAACATGTAAAAACAGACAAAACAATTATGCAAAGTACTTTAATCAAATGAACCCCTGATAAGTCCACAGCCGTGATCGTAGGTCACCTTAACTGATCATCTCTTCTACTCTCTGGGGTGTGGAGATGATGTGATGATAAACAGGCTGGACAGAACCATCATGATGAATGGATAACATGATTACATTAACCCAGATAGCGAGAGGTGGAGATACAGGGAGTACACAGTGGAATGTATTCTTTGGTAAGTGCCAATAGTTAAGACAGAAATAAGGGAGGAGAGGAAGAAAGAGTTGGAGAGGGAGGAAGCAGAGGCGGGGAAGAGTGAGGTGAGATGGCCTTGAACGAAGTGGTGAGGATAGGAGGAAGAGGACAATGGGTAACAGAAGAATAAAAAAATAGAGGTGTGAGGTGTGGGTGGAAAAGTGGTCGGAGAGGAAGAGAGAAAATAGGGAAGAGGACGAGCGAACCTTGATCTCTGCCTCCGAGAAGTTGTGGACAATGTTCTTCACTTGTCGCCGTAGCGATGAGGTCGACATGGCAACTGGCAACCGTCTGGCTGTCGGTTTCCACGGAAAATCTGCCCCACACAGAGAAAGAGAGGGGTTGTAAAACAGTTAATACAACACAAAACAAATAGCAGCCAGGGCAAAGTGTACAGTGAGTTAATACACAGAGAGGAGCCAAACTGAGGAGAAGAAACAAGTAGACAAAAAGAAAAGCAGCAACAGAGAGAGAGACATAAAGAGAGAGAGAGACATCGAGAGACAAGAGACATCAAGAGAGAGAGACAAGAGACATCAAGAGAGACACATCAAGCGAGAGACACATCAAGCGAGAGACACATCAAGCGAGAGACACATCAAGCGAGAGACACATCAAGAGAGACACATCAAGAGAGACACATCAAGAGAGAGACACATCAAGAGAGAGACACATCAAGAGAGAGACACATCAAGAGAGAGACACATCAAGAGAGAGACACATCAAGAGAGGGACAGGGACATCAAGAGAGGGACAGGGACATCAAGAGGGAGAGGGAGAGATCGAGAGGGAGAGGGAGAGATCGAGAGGGAGAGATCGAGAGGGAGAGAGAGAGGGAGACACATCAAGAGAGAGACACATCAAGCAAGAGACACATCAAGAGAGAGACACATCAAGAGAGAGACACATCAAGAGAGAGACACATCAAGAGAGAGACACATCAAGAGAGAGACACATCAAGAGAGAGACACATCAAGAGAGAGACAGGGACATCGAGAGGGAGGGAGAGAGATCGAGAGGGAGGGAGAGAGATCGAGAGGGAGAGATCGAGAGGGAGAGATCGAGAGGGAGAGATCGAGAGGAAGAGATCGAGAGGAAGAGATCGAGAGGGAGAGATCGAGAGGGAGAGATCGAGAGGGAGAGATCAAGAGAGAGACACATCAAGAGAGAGACACATCAAGAGAGAGACACATCAAGAGAGAGACACATCAAGAGAGAGACACATCAAGAGAGAGACACATCAAGAGAGAGACAGGGACATCGAGAGGGAGGGAGATCGAGAGAGAGACACATCAAGAGAGAGACACATCGAGAGAGAGACACATCGAGAGAGAGACACATCGAGAGAGAGACACATCGAGAGAGAGACACATCAAGAGAGACACATCAAGAGAGACACATCAAGAGAGACACATCAAGAGAGACACATCAAGAGAGACATCAAGAGAGACATCGAGAGGGAGAGAGAGCTTAAGAGAGACATCAAGAGAGAGGGAGAGATCGAGAGAGACATCAGAGAGAGACATCAAGAGACAAGATGAATAGGCAAACATTGCTTGAAAGAGAAATGAAACCAGCAATCAATTTTAGTGGACATAGTGCTCCTTTATGTCAACAGAGAGAGAAAGGCAGCACACACACACCTGTTACAAACACAACATAAGCCAGGCAGGGTTTAATTGGAATTAGGCACAGTGTTTTGGGCAGGGGCGCAGCAGACTTGATGTTCTTGTCCACACATACAGTTCCAGGACAGGCATGGTTGACATCTATGAAAAACTCCCAGGCCCCTACTTTACTTTGATTCACTTTCACTATCTGACACACTTAATGCTGTCAGATGAGCATGGCATGCAGGCTTGAATAGTGTCACTATTTTGACACCATTGAACTGTTAGTACTATGTGGACTGTTTAACAATGCTGTGGGACACGGAGCTTAAGAATTTCACTGTGCCCTGCAATTACATCTGTGAGCCTGTGTATGTGACTAACAAACTCATCTAATATGTAGGTACAGCATATTCCTATATGATTTAACTGTCTTCTCTGACAGAATTGTTCCAGTGCTGCTGAATGACCCTAGCAGTGTGGCCGAGCAGACTAATAAGGAGTGGAAGACGACAGGTTGTACAGTACTAATAGATTGCATAACACAGAGAGATAACCATTCCTGAAGTCAGTTTAGAGATTACTGGAGCAACGTTCCAAAGTTCATACAAGGCATCTACCAAGACCGAATGTAGATAAGGGACAAGCTTAGCCCAAATCTCTCACAATTCAACACATCAACAGGGTGCAGGCCACTTCTATGTAAATTGAGGAAGAGATCTGAAATTCCAATTCAAGAATTGAGAAATACTTCAAAAAAAAGTGATATTTCCTTGAAACAGACATATCCTGTGCTGAATTTAAAATGGCAATGACCTCAACCCTACACATCATAGTGTGGAGCACTGCATTAGCTAAGCTCCTTATCAACAGTTGAACTTGACGGTACAACAACATAGCTACATGCTACAGGACAGGAGACGTCCAGGTGTTGTATGTCGCTGTGTTATTGTACTGTCAAGTTCAACTGTTGATAAGGAGCTTAGCTAACGCCATTTAAATATTCAGGACAGCTTACAGTGGAATAAGTATCAGAACTTCCTTGGTTTCACTGACACTAGACATACAATGTGCATTCAATGGCAGATACATTATTAGCAATCAAATCCCAACATGCAAGCTAACTACCAAACTGTTGAATTAGCTAGCAAGCTTAAAGTTATGGCGCTACCAACCCATATTTGTGTTAACGCCAGAAAAACAAGGGCGGTGTAACGATCATGACAATGTCAGAGACACTGTGGCCACTACGCTCGTTCGCACTTGCTAGTCGCTATCAGACAGTCACACACCCTCCTGAGCCAGAGACCCCCACCCAGTTAGCATGCTAACCAGTCTCTCACAGCAGTCTACACAGCAATTCAACACTAATGCAAACATTACAACAGGAAATACTTGAAACGACTACTTTCAAAGAACAAAATGGGAAGTGTAACGAACTTGGTTGGCAAACTTAGAAGGTCATCCAAACCAGATAAAAGGGAACACTAACTAATTAGTTAGCTAGCTATAGGCTGGCTAACGTTAGCTATCTGGTACCACCCTCCCAACTATCAGCTGGAAAACGTTAGCTACTTACCGTTAACTCCCCTTCTCCTTGGCTTTCTCAGTTACGAACAATTTTAACGTTTTACAGTTGTGTTGGGGGTTAAGGGGAAAGCGTGAAAGAGAAACCCGACTAACTAAATATAGGTATTCCTGTCACGACACTGAATGAATCATTGCTATTTACCTAGCTAGGTAGCTGAAGTAGCCAACGGCATAAAACAGATGAGATAACGTTGAACCCTGTTGCTAGCAGTTCAAGTGGCAACAGAATAGGAGTGGTATTTATGATCTGATCGAGTGACACCACCATCCTTAACATAAAACTGATGGTTATGGAACGTTCACTCTGTCAATATTACTTATAATATTTAATAACTGTTGACAATATACCATACTTAACATCTAAATTAAGTCTATACTGACCCTGTTGTAGCTCGAATGATACAAGGAGATGGCGGAACTTCCGGTTCCGTTCCCGAATACAGGAAAGACCGCACCCCTTTGCACGCTCCCATCATTTAATATTTATGAACTGGGCGAGGCTACACAGTCATTATGCATTAAATAGTTTACATTTGATCTACAATCTAACCTATTTCATTGTCTGGATGGGAATGTAGCGCTATTTATCACACTTGTAAATAAGCTTTATACTGTAACATAATGTCAAACTGACCCTTGATATTGATTGTTTTTTATGCAGGAACATGTGGAGCCTATAAAAACACCCGTCAGACCTCTATAATTGTACCTGAAGTTGGGTGTCGGTTGAGAATGTGTGGCGTCGGTTGAGAATGTGTGGCGTCGGTTGAGAATGTGTGGCGTCGGTTGAGAATGTGTGACGTCGGTTGAGAATGTGTGGCGTCGGTTGAGAATATGTGGCGTCGGTGCTGTGCGTAGTCTGTTTAAGAAACATTTGAGGACCAAGATAAATGTAAGTGGTGTGGTCGAATGTGTTCAAATCAAATATATATATTAATTTATTTAACCAGTCAGTTAAGAACAAATTCTTATTTACAACAACGGCCAAACCCCGCTGCCAGTGATGCCTCAAGCCCTGAGATGCAGTGCCTTTGACTGCTGTGCCAAGCACTGAGATGCAGTGCCTTAGACTGCTGTGCCAAGCACTCAGATGCAGTGCCTTAGACTGCTGTGCCAAGCACTCAGATGCAGTGCCTTAGACTGCTGTGCCAAGCACTGAGATGCAGTGCCTTAGACTGCTGTGCCAAGCACTCAGATGCAGTGCCTTAGACTGCTGTGCCAAGCACTGAGATGCAGTGCCTTAGACTGCCTTGCCAAGAACTCAGATGCAGTGCCTTAGACTGCTGTGCCAAGCACTGAGATGCAGTGCCTTAGACTGCTGTGCCAAGCACTGAGATGCAGTGCCTTAGACTGCTGTGCCAAGCACTGAGATGCAGTGCCTTAGACTGCTGTGCCAAGCACTGAGATGCAGTGCCTTAGACTGCTGTGCCAAGCACTCAGATGCAGTGCCTTAGACTGCTGTGCCAAGCACTGAGATGCAGTGCCTTAGACTGCTGTGCCAAGCCCTGAGATGCAGTGCCTTAGACTGCTGTGCCAAGCACTGAGATGCAGTGCCTTAGACTGCTGTGCCAAGCACTGAGATGCAGTGCCTTAGACTGCTGTGCCAAGCACTGAGATGCAGTGCCTTAGACTGCTGTGCCAAGCACTGAGATGCAGTGCCTTAGACTGCTGTGCCAAGCCCTGAGATGCAGTGCCTTAGACTGCTGTGCTAAGCACTGAGATGCAGTGCCTTAGACTGCTGTGCCAAGCACTGAGATGCAGTGCCTTAGACTGCTGTGCCAAGCCCTGAGATGCAGTGCCTTAGACTGCTGTGCCTACAGAGCTTAGTTGAACTGTAGTAACCCATCAGAACCAAAAATATAAGCTTGTTTTACTCCAATGTTTGTAAACAAAGTAAATGTAGACAAACACTGTATAGCCTCAAAACATGGATAAAACTACAATGTTGATATCATGGATGCTTGAATGATCAGTCCTGATCAGTCCTGTATCCATAGCTATGTCTATGATTTTTACAGAAACAGTGTTTGGGAATATGTTTGGTTATTGTTACAACTGCAGATTTCCTCTTTATTTATTTTTTATTTAACCTTTATTTAACTAGGCAAGCCAGTTAAGAACAAATGGTTATTTACAATTAACGGCCTACCCAACCAAACCCTGACGACGCTGGGCCAATTGTGTGCCACCCTATGGGACTCCCAATCACGGCCGGATGTAATTGCGTTAATGTGCTTTGAGTTTATCCTGTTTGAAACAAGAAAACCTATACGTAGCCTGGATCGCTTAATAAACTTAGCTTGTCTTTTTATAGCTGACTCCTGACTGTTTCCCAAACGGGCCTAGAAACCCTTATATAAAAAAAGGATCAAATATGAATATACTTTAGTAATATAAGCATGTTTCAATACTTATATTTCAAAGCATTTATCAAATAAGACAGGATAAAATACTAGCCAACACAAATCATCAAATATATATATTACTAAGGGACAGTAGACAACAAATCATTGAGATTTGTCTGACACTGATTTCAAGAGGGTTAGGCTTGTGTTGTGTCGCTTGACGTTCCTGCAGGCCCACTTCCTAAATTTAGCAGCAAAACCAGTGGCAAATTTTGAGCTATAAATAAAATCAGCTCATATAAATCACCTCGTTGTGAATGGGACTATTCCTCTTATCCACATTCTTCACATTCAGATTCACACAGAAGTGTGTTATGTCATTTTATTGTTGCTCTGGTTTCTGCTGGTATGAATAGTAATCATTAACACCTCTCCACTCCCTCCCTGCTGAATGTCCATCAACACCAAACATCTATCCTGTCCTCTTCAGGCATGAGTCCCTGTTCATGTGCATATCATTATGAATAGTATGATCACAATAAAAGAGAATCATCTTTCAACAGGCACAATCCCGCAAGCGCTGTGACATCCACAGGCATCAATCATTCACATTTTTCCTTCACATTTGTAGAGCTCTTTTTACAATTACACTTGGTACAGTCAGTCGGTAATGTCCAGAGATCACGTTTCCCAGTTTCTAACACCATAACCTCTACCAATAACCCTAACCCAACAGGACACCTCTGAGCCTGGGACATCGTGTGTCTGGGACATGTGCATGTCTGCTGTGGGTCGCTGTGTGAATTGCCCTCAATAACACTACTGTAGCATATAGCATCCACACAGAGGTAACCTCCAGGCTATTTTACAGAGATATAGTATAGCGTCAGAACCCAGCTGAACCATGATAATGCATGGAGGTCAACAGATCAGAAAACCATTATAAGAGCTGCTATACATGTGGGTTACAACTCCTCCTTTTATCCACTATCTACACTGAATCAAAATATAAACTCAACATGTAAAGTGTTGGTCCCATGTTTCATGAGCTGAAATAAAAGATCCCAAAAGCTTATTTATCTCACATTTTGTGAACAATTTTGTTTACATCCCTGTTAGTGAGCATTTCTCCTTTGCCAAGATAACCCATCCAACTGACAGGTGTGGCATATCAAGAAGCTGATTAAACAGCATGATCATTACACAGATGCAGATGGTGCTGGGGGACAATAAAAGGACACTCTAAAATGTGCCGTTTTGTCACAGAACACAATGTGTTCCAGTTCCCGCCAATATCCAGCAACTTCGCAAAGCCATTGATGAGGAGTCGGACAACATTCCACAGGGCACACTCAACAGCCTGATCAACTCTCTGCGAAGAAGATGTGTCATGCTGCATGAGACACTGACTGTTTTTTTGATCCACACCCCTACCTTTTTTAAGGTATCTGTGACAAACATGCATATCTGTATTTCCAGTTTCCATATTTTACCGCCTAAGGAATTTATTTAAATTGACTGATTTCCTTATATGAACTGTAACTCAGTAAAATGTTTGAAATAGTTGAATGTGGCGTTTATATTTTTGCGTTTATATTTTTTCCACAAATACTACTGGAGTCACAGACAACCAAACTCTCTCTCTCTCTCTCCGTCTCTCCGTCTCTCCGTCTCTCTCTCTTGCTCTCTCTCTCTCTCTCTCTCGCTCTCTCTCTGTCTCTCCCTCTCCCCCTATGTTCTGTTAGGATTGCTGGGGACACTTGAGAGGGTGTGGGTCCCGCACTGATCACAGGCACATAGGAAAACACACAAATATGCTTTGGTGTTTCAAATAAATATAGTTTATGCTTGAGTTGCAATGTAAAATCCTTATTAGTGTTTCTTGAAAGGTGGGTCGGGGTAGTGATGGTAGGTTGCCCTTGGGTCATGCTCTAAGATTGGACTGTGTTAGGGAGATTTTATTTGACATTATTTGATGGATCTTATGATAGTTAAAACAAGTTCGGTCACAATATATAACAAATGCTAACCATTCCTTTTAATGCAAAATGTATTAAGTGCAAACATAAAATAGTTCTTATTCTGCCAGTAGCAAGAATTGCAGAAGGACAGGGGACAGATGAACCTGTTATACAGGTACCACAATGCTGTCATTACACGTATTACAGTTTATTCTGAATGCTTAAACACTAACAATGATTCTTGAAGCACATTCTCTGAAACCATTAACACTTGTAGGCAATGTACTTACCAAGTGTGCCAAACTGAATGCACGTTCTCTGAAACCATTAACACTTGTAGGCAACATACTTACCAAGTGTGCCAAACTGAATGCACGTTCTCTGAAACCATTAACACTTGTAGGCAACATACTTACCAAGTGTGCCAAACTGAATGCACGTTCTCTGAAACCATTAACACTTGTAGGCAGCATACTTACCAAGTGTGCCAAGCTGAATGCACGTTCTCTGAATCCATTAACACTTGTAGGCAACATACTTACCAAGTGTGCCAAACTGAATGCACGTTCTCTGAATCCATTAACACTTGTAGGCAACATACTTACCAAGTGTGCCAAGCTGAATGCACGTTCTCTGAATCCATTAACACTTGTAGGCAACATACTTACCAAGTGTGCCAAACTGAATGCACGTTCTCTGAATCCATTAACACTTGTAGGCAACATACTTACCAAGTGTGCCAAACTGAATGCACGTTCTCTGAATCCATTAACACTTGTAGGCAACATACTTACCAAGTGTGCCAAGCTGAATGCACGTTCTCTGAATCCATTAACACTTGTAGGCAACATACTTACCAAGTGTGCCAAACTGAATGCACGTTCTCTGAAACCATTAACACTTGTAGGCAACATACTTACCAAGTGTGCCAAACTGAATGCACGTTCTCTGAATCCATTAACACTTGTAGGCAACATACTTACCAAGTGTGCCAAACTGAATGCATGTTCTCTGAAACCATTAACACTTGTAGGCAACATACTTACCAAGTGTGCCAAACTGAATGCACGTTCTCTGAAACCATTAACACTTGTAGGCAACATACTTGCCAAGTGTGCCAAACTGAATGCACGTTCTCTGAAACCATTAACACTTGTAGGCAACATACTTACCAAGTGTGCCAAACTGAATGCACGTTCTCTGAATCCATTAACACTTGTAGGCAACATACTTACCAAGTGTGCCAAACTGAATGCACGTTCTCTGAATCCATTAACACTTGTAGGCAACATACTTACCAAGTGTGCCAAACTGAATGCACGTTCTCTGAAACCATTAACACTTGTAGGCAACATGCTTACCAAGTGTGCCAAACTGAATGCACGTTCTCTGAAACCATTAACACTTGTAGGCAACATACTTGCCAAGTGTGCCAAACTGAATGCACGTTCTCTGAAACCATTAACACTTGTAGGCAACATACTTACCAAGTGTGCCAAACTGAATGCACGTTCTCTGAATCCATTAACACTTGTAGGCAACATACTTACCAAGTGTGCCAAGCTGAATGCACGTTCTCTGAATCCATTAACACTTGTAGGTAACATACTTACCAAGTGTGCCAAACGGAATGCACGTTCTCTGAAACCATTAACACTTGTAGGCAACATACTTACCAAGTGTGCCAAGCTGAATGCACGTTCTCTGAATCCATTAACACTTGTAGGCAACATACTTACCAAGTGTGCCAAACTGAATGCACATTCTCTGAATCCATTAACACTTGTAGGCAACATACTTACCAAATGTGCCAAGCTGAATGCAAGTTCTCTGCTTTACACTCAGTTTGTAATTTAATAACACTCTTCTAGCAAAACTGTAAATATTGGTCTCTACATTGCTATACTATTTTGCCAATTGCCTTTCCACATTAACACATGTGAAAACACTTTTAGATAATGAGTTCACTTACAAATCAGAGCTTGAGCACTATAAATAGGCCACAGGTAAACATTTGGTTTGGACAACAATGGAGGTCAATATTGGACAGAGAGTAAGAGGGGTGAGAACTAGAGGAGGATGAGTAGGAGGAAGAGGAGGACGAGGAGGTGAAGAAGTAAGAGGAGGAGGAAGAAGAGGTGAAGTAGGATGGGGGAGAAGGAGAGGATGGGGAAGAGGAAGAGGAAGGGGAGTCAGGAACACAATTACAGATGAAATCAGAGTGACTGTGGTTGACCATGTTGTCAACCATGGGATGAGCATGAGGGAGGCTGGGCAACGGGTTCAACCAAATCTGAGCCACTATACTGTTGCAGGTATCATCCGGATATTTCGAAATGAGAACCGGTAAGTAACTGTAAGTGCTGTAGTCTTACTGGTACAGTAATATGTACTGAACTTTCATAGTGAGAAGGATATCTCACTAAAACCATTCAAATGTTTTTACAGAGCTGCAAGAAAACCAGTATCTGGTGGAAGAGGTGGACTGTTCACCCCAGAGCAGGAGCAGTAAATATGGTCATTGGAAATAAATGCAGACTCAGAGAACTGCAGGACCACATAATGTCAGATAACACCATATTCCAAAACGTCAACAGAGTGAGTCTCTCTGCACTGTCTCGTCTACTGAAACAGAGTGAGTCTCTCTGCACTGTCTCGTCTACTGAAACACAATAGAATTAAGATGAAGCAGCTGTACAAAGTCCCTTTCTAAAGAAACTCAGACTGTGTAAAACAACTGAGATATGAATATGTGCAGGTAAGCTATACTTTCCTATCATTGGTACTGGATCTAGACGTGGATGGTGCTACATCATATTGACTGATCCCTGTCTTTTCATACTGTGCTACAGTGTCTTGTCTCTTTCAGAGAGTCATGGAGCTAGAAGCAGATGCAGTGCATCATGAGCTAATATATGTGGACGAGGCAGGTTTCAACCTTGCAAAAACAAGGGGCCACGGCAGAAATATCATCGGACACCGTGCCATCATCAACGTACCGGGACAACGTGTTGGAAACATAACAATGTGTGTGGCTATTAGTCAAAACAGCGTCCTTCACCATCATGCAATCCTAGGCCCATACAACACTGACCACATTTCTGGACACCCTCCACAACAGAGTAATCCCTGGTGCACTTCACAAAACAGATGGCATCATGAGGCAGGGAAATGATGTGGATATATTGAAGCAACATCTCAAGACAGCAGTCAGGTAGTTAAAGCTTCGTCGCAAATGGGTCTTCCAAATGGACAATGACCCCAAGCATACTTCCAAAGTTGTAGCAAAATGACTTAAGGACAACAAAGCCAAGGTATTGGAGTGGCCATCACAAAGCCCTGACCTCCAATCCTATAGAAGATGTGTGGGTAGAACTGAAAAAGCATGTGCGAGCAAGGAGGACTACAAACCTGACTCAGTTACACCAGCTCTGTCAGGAGGAATGGGCCAAAATGTACCCAACTTATTGTGGGAAGCTTGTGGAATGCTACCCGAAACGTTTGACCCAAGTTAAACAATTTAAAGGCAATGCTACCAAATACTAATTGAGTGTATGTAAACTTCTGACCCACTGGGAATGTGATGAAAGAATTGAAAGCTGAAATATGTAATTCTCTCTACTATTATTCTGACATTTCACATTCTTAAAATAAAGTGGTGATCCTAACTGACCTAAGACAGGGAATTGTTACTAGGATTAAATGTCAGGAGTTGTGAAACACTGAGTTCAAATGTATTTGGCTAAGGTGTATGTAAACTTCCGACTTCAAATGTATGTGAAATTAAATTAAATTAAAGCAGAATAGGCCGGGTGTCCATTCATAGGTAGTGATGAGACATGTTCCTGGTGGAGTGGTGGCAGGTTGTCACAGCAGGGGCATGGGGAGCCCACAGAGCGGACCCCCCCCCCCCCACCCAGCAGCTGTAGTAACCTGAGTGTAAATGGGTGGTTGCTATAACAGCCCGTGTTTTAGTTACACAGCACACAGAGAGCGAGAGCCCTCAGCAATAATAGTACAGTAGTATGTAGTATCAGGGGAAATCTGAGTAGACAGAAAGAGTAGGAGGGTGTCGGGGGAGAGAGATGTAGAAGAGGTCCCAGTTCATTGGCGCTAAGCAGGGAAAAGGAGTTGGCATGTAGATGGCACTGTGGTATTAAGCTGTTTGGTAAGGTAAAGTTTCAGCTGTTAGCTTTGTCACTCAAGATATGTAGGGAGAAAGGGGAAAGCCAGAAATGTAGCTTTGAGAGCTTACCAAAAATATATGTTTTGTATGATGAAAAATAGATGACTAATGCATTAGGCTTTTCTAAACTTTGTAGCTGACTAAGAGTTCAGAGGACATGGGTTTTAAAAAATTGATTTTGATGCACAACACTTGATTTCACTTCAGGGAGGGAGAGAGGGAGAGAGAGAGAGAGAGAGAGAGTGTCACGAGTCCGACCGAGGGTGGCTTCCCTTCCCGGTCGGGTGGCGCTCGGCGGTCGTCGTCACCGGCCTACTAGCTGCCACTGATTGTCTTTCCTCCCCCTCCTTGTATGTTTATTGGTAGCACCTGTTGGTGAATGATTAGTTGGGCTTTATTAGACAGCCGGCCCGCCTGTTTGTTGTGCGGGATTCATTATTGTAACCTTCGGTTCTGTAGTAGAGGAACGTGTTTGTTCCTGGTCGTGTATTTCAGTTGTACATTTTTCGTCCCCCGTGTTTGGGGCCGTTATTATTGTGAGCACCCTGTGGTGCGTTTGTGCATTAAAGAGCACAGCATTGCACTCTCTGTTTCCTGCGTCTGACTCCACACCCACGACACCCGGAGCATTACAGAGAGAGAGAGTGTGTGTGTGAGATAGAGATGGGGAGAGAGAGACAGAGAGAGAGAGTGTGTGTGAGATAGAGATGGGGAGAGAGAGACAGAAGGAGAGAGGGAGAGAGAGAGAGAGAGAGAGAGAGAGAGAGAGAGAGAGAAAGAGAGTGTCTGTGTGCGAGATAGCGATGGAGAGAGAGAGTGTCTGTGTGTGAGATAGAGAAGGAGAGAGAGAGAGAGAGAGAGAGAGAGAGTGTGTCTGTGTGTGAGATAGAGAGAGAGAGGGAGGGAGGGAGAGAGAGAGAGAGACAGAGAGAGACAGAGACAGAGACAGACAACCCATATTTATGCTTATTTATTTTCCCGTGTGTACTTTAACCATTTGTACATTGTTACAACACTGTATATATATATATATAATATAATATTTGTAATGTCTTTATTGTTTTGAAACTTCTGTATGTGTAATGTTTACTGTTAATTTTTATTGTTTATTTATCTTTTGTATATTATCTACCTCACTTGCTTTGGCAATGTTAACACATGTTTCCCATGCCAATAAAGCCCCTTGAATTGAATTGAATTGAGAGAGAGAGAGAGAGAGAGAGTCTGTGTGTATGTGTGTGTGTGTGAGATAGAGAAGGAGAGAGAGAGAGTGTCTGTGTGTGAGATAGAGAAGGAGAGAGTGTCTGTGTGTGAGATCGAAATGGAGAGAGAGAGTGTCTGTGTGTGAGATAGAGATGGAGAGAGAGAGAGTGTATGTGTGTGAGAGAGAAGGAGAGAGAGAGTGGCCCTACACAGAGAGTACACAGCGGCAGAATACCTAACCACTGTGACTGACCCAAAATTAAGGAAAGCTTTGACTATGTACAGACTCAGTGAGCATAGCCTTGCTATTGAGAAAGGTTGCCGTAGGCAGACATGGCTCTCAAGAGAAGACAGGCTATGTGCTCACTGCCCACAAAATGAGGTGGAAACTGAGCTGCACTTCCTAACCTCCTGCCCAATGTATGACCATATTAGAGAGACATATTTCCCTCAGATTACACAGATCCACAAAGAATTCGAAAACAAATCCCATTTTGATAAACTCCCATATCTACTGGGTGAAATTCCACAGTGTGCCATCACAGCAGCAAGATATGTGACCTGATGCCACGAGAAAAGGGCAACCAGTGAAGAACAAACACCATTGTAAATACAACCCATATTTATGCTTATTTATTTTATCTTGTGTCCTTTAACCATTTGTACATTGTTAAAACACTGTATATATATAATATGACATTTGTAATGTCTTTATTGTTTTGAAACTTCTGTATATGTAATGTTTACTGTTAATTTGTATTGTTTATTTCACTTTTGTATATTATCTACCTCACTTGCTTTGGCAATGTTAACACATGTTTCCCATGCCAATAAAGCCCCTTGAATTGAATTGATAGAGAGAGAGTGTCTGTGTGTGAGATAGAGAGAGTCTCTGTGTGAGATAGAGAAGGAGAGAGAGAGAGAGTGTCTGTGTGTGAGATAGAGAATGAGAGAGATAAAGAGAGAGATAGAGAGTGTCTGTGTGTGAGATAGAGAGAGAGTGTCTGTGTGTGAGATAGATAAGGAGGGAGAGAAAGAGAGTGCATGTGTGTAAGATAGAGAAGGAGAGAGAGAGAGTGTCTGTGTGTGAGATAGAGATGGAGAGAGAGAGAGAGTGTCTGTGTGTGAGATAGAGATGGAGAGAGAGTGTCTGTGTGTGAGAGAGAGAGAGAGAGAGAGAGTGTTTGTGTGTGAGATAGAGAGAGAGAGTGTGTATGTGTGTGAGATAGAGAAGGAGAGAGAGAGAGAGAGAGAGAGATGGAGAGTGTCTGTGTGTGAAATAGAGATGGAGAGAGAGTGTCTGTGTGTGAGATAGAGATGAGAGAGAGAGAGAGAGAGAGAGATGGAGAGTGTCTGTGTGTGAAATAGAGATGGAGAGAGAGTGTCTGTGTGTGAGATAGAGATGGAGAGAGAGTGTCTGTGTGTGAGATAGAGAGAGAGAGAGAGTGTGTATGTGTGTGAGATAGAGAAGGAGAGAGAGACAGAGTGTGTCTGTGTGTGAGCCAGAGAAGGAGAGAGAGAGTGTATGTGTGTGAGATAGAGAATGAGAGAGAGAGAGAGAGAGAGAGAGAGAGAGAGAGAGAGAGATAGAGCGTGTCTGTGTGTGAGATAGAGAAGGAGAGAGAGAGAGTGTCTGTGTGTGAGATAGAGATGGAGAGAGAGAGAGAGTGTCTGTGTGTGAGATAGAGATGGAGAGAGAGTGTCTGTGTGTGAGAGAGAGAGAGAGAGAGAGAGTGTTTGTGTGTGAGATAGAGAGAGAGAGTGTGTATGTGTGTGAGATAGAGAAGGAGAGAGAGAGAGAGAGAGAGAGATGGAGAGTGTCTGTGTGTGAAATAGAGATGGAGAGAGAGTGTCTGTGTGTGAGATAGAGAATGAGAGAGAGAGAGTGTCTGTGTGTGAGATAGAGATGGAGAGAGAGTGTCTGTTAGTGAGAGAAATGGAGAGAGAGAGAGAGAGAGAGAAAGAGAATGTATGCGTGTGAGATAGAGAAGGAGAGACAGAGAGATATGGAGAGACGAGAGAGTGTATGTGTGTGTGAGAGAGAGAGAGAAAGAGAGAGGGAGAGGTAGAGAGAAGAAGAGAGAGAGTGAGGGAGAGACCAGAGAGCAGAGATATGTTGAGTATTAGGGATCTACTGAAACTTGCAGATTGGCAGGAGAAGTCATTGGAAGCTAAACTCCATCAGATACAGTGATGGTGGAAACAGCTTGTTAGCTCATTCAGACTGTCCTAATCCACCACGTCTGTTGATTAGATACGGAATCCAAACACTGTGGAAGGAATTCAAGACTGAGCGAGAGGGCGAGAAAGACAGAGAGGAGAACAGAGCATGGGGAGGGGTGGTTATGTATGGGAGGAGAGGGACAGGGAGGGAATAAGAGAAAGAGGGAGAAGAGAGAGAGAGAGAGAGAGGGGTGGGGGGGTGGGGTTGTGTATGGGAGGAGAGAGACAGGGAGGGAATAAGAGAAAGAGGGAGAAGAGAGAGAGAGAGAAGAGTCACCAGGACCACAAATACAAATTCCATCTAGACACTATTGCCCTAGAGCACACAAAAAACTATACATACCTTGGCCTAAACATCAGCGCCACAGGTAACTTCCACAAAGCTGTGAACGATCTGAGAGACAAGGTAAGAAGGGCATTCTATGCCATCAAAAGGAACATAAATTTCAACATACCAATTAGGATTTGGCTAAAAATACTTGAATCAGTCATAGAGCCCATTGCCCTTTATGGTTGTGAGGTCTGGGGTCCGCTCACCAACCAAGACTTCACAAAATGGGACAAACACCAAATTGAGACTCTGCATGCAGAATTCTGCAAAAATATCCTCCGTGTACAACGTAGAACACCAAATAATGCATGCAGAGCAGAATTAGGCCGATACCCACTAATTATCAAAATCCAGAAAAGAGCCGTTAAATTCTATAACCACCTAAAAGGAAGTGATTCCCAAACCTTCCATAACAAAGCCATCACCTACAGAGAGATGAACCTGGAGAAGAGTCCCCTAAGCAAGCTTTTCCTGGGGCTCTGTTCACAAACACAAACACACCCTGCAGAGCCCCAGGACAGCAGCACAATTAGACCCAACCAAATCATGAGAAAACAAAAAGATAATTATTTGACACATTGGAAGAATTAACAAAAAAACAGAGCAAACTAGAATGCTATTTGGCCCTAAACAGAGAGTACACAGCGGCAGAATACCTGACCACTGTGACTGACCCAAAATTAAGGAAAGCTTTGACTATGTACAGACTCAGTGAGCATAGCCTTGCTATTGAGAAAGGCCGCCGTAGGCAGATGTGGCTCTCAAGAGAAGACAGGCTATGTGCTCACTGCCCACAAAATGAGGTGGAAACTGAGCTGCACTTCCTAACCTCCTGCCCAATGTATGACCATATTAGAGAGATATATTTCCCTCAGATTACACAGATCAAATCAAATCAAATTGATTTATATAGCCCTTCGTACATCAGCTGATATCTCAAAGTGCTGTACAGAAACCCAGCCTAAAACCCCAAACAGCAAGCAATGCAGGTGTAGAAGCACGGTGGCTAGGAAAAACTCCCTAGAAAGGCCAAAACCTAGGAAGAAACTTAGAGAGGAATCAGGCTATGTGGGGTGGCCAGTCCTCTTCTGGCTGTGCCGGGTGGAGATTATAACAGAACATGGCCAAGATGTTCAAATGTTCATAAATGACCAGCATGGTCCAATAATAATAAGGCAGAACAGTTGAAACTGGAGCAGCAGCACGGCCAGGTGGACTGGGGACAGCAAGGAGTCATCATGTCAGGTAGTCCTGAGGCATGGTCCTAGGGCTCAGGTCCTCCGAGAGAGAGAAAGAAAGAGAGAAAGAGAGAATTAGAGAGAGCACACTTAATTTCACAAAGGACACCGAATAGGACAAGAGAAGTACTCCAGATATAACAAACTGACCCTAGCCCCCCGACACATAAACTACAGATCCACAAAGAATTCGAAAACAAATCCAATTTTGATAAACTCCCATATCTATTGGGTGAAATTCCACAGTGTGCCATCACAGCAGCAAGATTTGTGACCTGTTGCCACAAGAAAATGGCAACCAGTGAAGAACAAACACCATTGTAAATACAACCCATATTTATGCTTATTTATTTTATCTTGTGTCCTTTAACCATTTGTACATTGTTAAAACACTGTATATTTATAATATGACATTTGTAATGTCTTTATTGTCTTGAAACTTCTGTATGTGTAATGTTTACGGTTAATTTGTATTGTTTATTTCACTTTTGTATATTATCTACCTCACTTGCTTTGGCAATGTTAACATATGCTTCCCATGCCAATAAAGCCCTTGATTTGAATTGAATTAAAAGAGAGAAAGAGAGAGGGGGGGGGGGTTGTGTATGGGAGGAGAGAGACAGGGAGGGAATAAGAGAGAGAGGGAGAAGAGAGAGAGAGAGAAGAGTGAGAGAGAGAGGGGGGGTTGTGTATGGGAGGAGAGAGACAGGGAGGGAATAAGAGAGAGAGGGAGAAGAGAGAGAGGGAGAAGAGAGAGAGAGAGAGAGAGAGGGAGAGAGAGGGGGGGTGGTTGTGTATGGGAGGAGAGAGACAGGGAGGGAATAAGAGAGAGAGGGAGAAGAGAGAGAGAGAGAGAGAGAGGGAGAGAGAGAGCACAATGAATAGGTTGCAGGGTTAATGTAGACAGACAGACTGTCGGATTGGGCACATTTGAACATTAACACTGACGCTGAGAGGGAGCGGGCTAAGGACAGGAGAGGGAGAGGGTTGGAATACCTTACAACTATGGTACATGCATATTTGCTGGAAAAACAAGTGGGGGAACATAGAGTGAGAGAGAGTGTGTGTTAGGGACAGAGATAGAGGGAGAGCGGGAGGAGACAAAGAGTGGGAGGAGGGGGATAGAGAGAGGGGAGGAGACAGAGAGTGTGTTCGGGACAGAGAGAGAGGAAGGAGGGAGGAGGGGGAGGGGGAGAGGGGAGGAGACAGAGAGTGTGTGTTCGGGACAGACAGAGAGGAAGGGAGGGAGGAGGGGGAGAGCGGGAGAGCAGGAGGAGGGGGATAGAGAGAGGGGAGGAGACAGAGAGTGAGTGAAGTGGTGGTCTCTCAGGGAGAGAGAAACGGTAAGTACCAAGGTCCTGAGGGATAGGAAGGTAGATATACCTCAGTGTCTGCTATAAAAACTACCAGCGAATGGACCTGCAGAGACAAAGTAACAATAACAGCCACTTGTGCTCCGATACAGATCTCCTAAAGAGTAGATCACCAGTGAAAGACAATAGTTAGGAACAGAACAGCAGCAGACCAACAGCAGACCTACAAATGGTCAGGAGGGTGTTGAAGTCTACTTAGATGCTGACAAGGACCCAGACAAGCTGAACAGAGACAGACGTTCCCATTTGAGAAAACTCTACAATGACTGTAAGTGGACGTTTCTTTAAAATTCAGCTATTGTTGTCCTTGTGCAAATTGTATGAAAAGTGTCATATATTTTAATTTCCTCTATACCAACTGCAGAGAAATTCCATCGCAAAATAGTCATAAATAAAAAAAAATTATACAGCCAATGTCTTCCTCGCCCCACTACATCGACAGGAGGCTGATATGACATTGCACTATAGTCATATAAACATAGAACCACTGTTTTTACAAGTAGATTCATGATTTGTGTATTGTTTGACATTTTTACTGCATCGTTAGCCTCTAGCAAGTCAAGCCTTTCACTGCACCCACTATAGCATCTGCTGAACGCTTTACGCAACCAATAAACTGTCATGTTGTCTTGTCTCTGTCCTTTCCCTTCACCCTGTCTCCCTCTGCTGGTCGTGTCAGGTTACCTTTTCTCCCCTTCTTTCCCCCAGCTGTTCCCTGTCTCCTCCTAACTACCCATTCACCCCGTTCCCCACCTGTTCCCTTTTTCCCTCTGATTAGGTCCCTATATCTCCCTCTGTTTCTGCTCCTGTCCTTGTCGGATTCTTGTTTGTTTGTGTTTCATGCCTGAGCCAGACTATCGTCATGTTTGCTGTAACCTTGTCCTGTCCTGTCGGAATCTGCCGGTCTATCTGAGCCTACTTATGTTTTGTTATTAAAGAAGCTCTGTTTAAGTTAGTTCGCTTTTGGGTCCTCATTCACTCACCATAACAGAAGAATCCGACCAAGAATGGACCCAGCGACTTCGGATCCTCTCCACTCAGCCGTCGGGATCCAGGGAGCGATGCTAGGCAGACACGAGCAGGAAGTGTCTGCTGCTCGACATGCCGTTGAGACCCTGGCCACCCAAGTCTCCAACCTCACAGAACAGGTTCACCATCTCCGCCTCGATCCACCGGCCACTTCCAGGGCTTTCGAATCTCCGGAGCCCAGAATCAATAACCCGCCGTGTTACTCTGGGGAGCCCACTGAATGCCGCTCGTTCCTCACCCAGTGTGATATTGTGTTTTCTCTCCAGCCCAACACTTACTCCAGGAGCACTGCTCGTGTCGCCTACGTCATATCTCTCCTTATTGGACGGGCTCGTGAGTGGGGCACGGCAATCTGGGAGGCAAGGGCTGAGTGTACTAACCAGTATCAGGACTTTAAGGAGGAGATGATACGGGTTTTTGATCGATCTGTTTTTGGGGAGGAGGCTTCCAGGGCCCTGTCTTCCCTATGTCAAGGTAATCGATCCATAACAGACTACTCTATTGAGTTTCGCACTCTTGCTGCCTCCAGTGGCTGGAACGAGCCGGCTTTGCTCGCTCGTTTTCTGGAGGGTCTCCGCGCAGAGGTAAAGGATGAGATTCTCTCCCGGGAGGTCCCTTCCAGCGTGGATTCCCTGATTGAACTCGCTATTCGCATTGAGCGACGGGTTGATCTGCGTCACCGAGCTCGTGGAAAGGAGCTCGCGTTCTCCGTTGCCCCCCTCTCCGCATCACTACCATCTTCCTCTGCCGGCTCGGGAGCTGAGCCTATGCAGCTGGGAGGTATCCGCATCTCGACTAAGGAGAGGGAACGGAGAATCACCAACCGCCTCTGTCTCTATTGCGGTTCTGCTGGTCATTTTGTCACTTCATGTCCAGTAAAAGCCAGAGCTCATCAGTAAGCGGAGGGCTACTGGTGAGCGCTACTACTCCTGTCTCTCCTTCAAGATCCTGCACTACCTTGTCGGTCCATCTACGCTGGACCGGTTCGTCAGCTTCCTGCAGTGCCTTAATAGACTCTGGGGCGGAGGGCTGTTTTATGGACGAGACCTGGGCTCGGGAACATGACATTCCTCTCAGACAGTTAAGGGAGTCCACGGCCTTGTTCGCCCTGGATGGTAGTCCTCTCCCCAGGATTCAGCGTGAGACGCTACCTTTAACCCTCACTGTTTCTGGTAATCATAGCGAAACCATTTCTTTTTTGATTTTTCGTTCACCTTTTACACCTGTTGTTTTGGGCCATCCCTGGCTAGTTTGTCATAATCCTTCCATTAATTGGTCTAGTAATTCTATCCTCTCCTGGAACGTCTCTTGTCATGTGAAATGTTTAATGTCTGCTATCCCTCCTGTTTCCTCTGTCTCTTCTTCACAGGAGGAGCCTGGTGATTTGACAGGGGTGCCGGAGGAATATCACGATCTGCGCACGGTGTTCAGTCGGTCCAGGGCCACCTCTCTTCCTCCACACCGGTCGTATGATTGTAGTATTGATCTCCTTCCGGGAACCACTCCCCCCCGGGGTAGACTATACTCTCTGTCGGCTCCCGAACGTAAGGCTCTCGAGGATTATTTGTCTGTAGCTCTTGACGCCGGTACCATAGTCCCCTCCTCCTCTCCCGCCGGAGCGGGGTTTTTTTTTGTCAAGAAGAAGGACGGGTCTCTGCGCCCCTGCATAGATTATCGAGGGCTGAATGACATAACAGTTAAGAATCGTTATCCGCTTCCTCTTATGTCTTCAGCCTTCGAGATCCTGCAGGGAGCCAGGTTTTTCACTAAGTTGGACCTTCGTAACGCTTACCATCTCGTGCGCATCAGGGAGGGGGACGAGTGGAAGACGGCGTTTAACACTCCGTTAGGGCACTTTGAATACCGGGTTCTTCCTTTCGGCCTCGCTAACGCTCCAGCTGTCTTTCAGGCATTAGTCAATGATGTCCTGAGAGACATGCTGAACATCTTTGTTTTCGTTTACCTTGACGATATCCTGATTTTTTTCACCGTCACTCCAGATTCATGTTCAGCACGTTCGACGTGTCCTCCAGCGCCTTTTAGAGAATTGTCTTTTTGTGAAGGCTGAGAAGTGCACTTTTCATGCCTCCTCCGTCACATTTCTCGGTTCTGTTATTTCCGCTGAAGGCATTAAGATGGATCCCGCTAAAGTCCAAGCTGTCATTGATTGGCCCGTCCCTAAGTCACGCGTCGAGCTGCAGCGCTTTCTCGGCTTCGCGAACTTCTATCGTCGTTTCATCCGTAATTTCGGTCAGGTGGCCGCTCCTCTCACAGCCCTTACTTCTGTCAAGACGTGCTTTAAGTGGTCCGTTTCCGCCCAGGGAGCTTTTGATCTCCTCAAGAATCGTTTTACATCCGCTCCTATCCTTGTTACACCTGACGTCTCTAGACAGTTCGTTGTCGAGGTTGACGCGTCAGAGGTGGGCGTGGGAGCCATTCTTTCTCAGCGCTCCCTCTCTGACGACAAGGTCCACCCATGCGCGTATTTTTCTCATCGCCTGTCGCCGTCGGAACGTAACTATGATGTGGGTAACCGCGAACTGCTCGCCATCCGGTTAGCCCTAGGCGAATGGCGACAGTGGTTGGAGGGGGCGACCGTTCCTTTTGTCGTTTGGACTGACCATAGGAACCTTGAGTACATCCGTTCTGCCAAACGACTTAATGCGCGTCAGGCGCGTTGGGCGCTGTTTTTCGCTCGTTTCGAGTTCGTGATTTCTTATCGTCCGGGCTCTAAGAACACCAAGCCTGATGCTTTGTCTCGTCTCTTCAGTTCTTCAGTAGCCTCCACTGACCCCGAGGGGATTCTCCCTGAGGGGCGTGTTGTCGGGTTGACTGTCTGGGGAATTGAGAGGCAGGTAAAACAAGCGCTCACTCACACTCCGTCGCCGCGCGCTTGTCCTAGGAACCTTCTTTTCGTTCCCGTTCCTACTCGTCTGGCCGTTCTTCAGTGGGCTCACTCTGCCAAGTTAGCCGGCCACCCTGGCGTTCGGGGTACGCTTGCTTCCATTCGCCAGCGTTTTTGGTGGCCCACCCGGGAGCATGACACGCGTCGTTTCGTGGCTGCTTGTTCGGTCTGCGCGCAGACTAAGTCCGGTAACTCTCCTCCTGCCGGCCGTCTCAGGCCGCTTCCTATTCCCTCTCGACCGTGGTCTCACATCGCCTTAGATTTTGTCACCGGACTGCCTTCGTCAGCGGGGAAGACTGTTATTCTTACGGTTGTCGATAGGTTCTCTAAGGCGGCCCATTTCATTCCCCTTGCTAAGCTTCCTTCTGCTAAAGAGACGGCACAAATCATCATCGAGAATGTTTTCAGAATTCATGGCCTTCCGTCAGACGTCGTTTCGGACAGAGGTCCGCAATTCACGTCTCAATTTTGGAGGGAGTTTTGCCGTTTGATTGGGGCTTCCGTCAGTCTCTCTTCCGGCTTTCACCCCCAGTCTAACGGTCAAGCAGAACGGGCCAATCAGACTATTGGTCGCATCTTACGCAGTCTTTCTTTTCGCAACCCTGCGTCTTGGTCAGAACAGCTCCCCTGGGCAGAATACGCCCACAACTCGCTTCCTTCGTCTGCGACCGGGCTATCTCCTTTTCAGAGTAGCCTCGGGTACCAGCCTCCGCTGTTCTCATCTCAGTTCGCCGAGTCCAGCGTCCCCTCCGCTCAGGCTTTTGTCCAACGTTGCGAGCGCACCTGGAAGAGGGTCAGGTCTGCACTTTGCCGTTATAGGACGCAGACTGTGAGGGCTGCTAATAAGCGTAGAACTAAGAGTCCTAGATATTGTCGCGGTCAGAGAGTTTGGCTCTCCACTCAGAACCTTCCCCTTAAGACGGCTTCTCGCAAGTTGACCCCGCGGTTCATTGGTCCGTTCCGTATTTCTCGGGTCATTAATCCTGTCGCAGTTCGACTTCTTCTTCCGCGATACCTTCGTCGCGTCCACCCGGTCTTCCACGTCTCCTGCATTAAGCCCGTTCTTCGCGCCCCCGCTCGTCTTCCCCCCCCCCCATCCTTGTCGAGGGCGCACCCATCTACAGGGTCCGCAGGATTTTGGACATGCGTCCTCGGGGCCGTGGTCACCAGTACCTTGTCGATTGGGAGGGGTACGGTCCTGAGGAGAGGAGTTGGGTTCCCTCTCGGGACGTGCTGGACCGTGCGCTGATCGAGGATTTCCTCCGTTGCCGCCAGGTTTCCTCCTCGAGTGCGCCAGGAGGCGCTCGGTGAGTGGGGGGGTACTGTCATGTTGTCTTGTCTCTGTCCTTTCCCTTCACCCTGTCTCCCTCTGCTGGTCGTGTCAGGTTACCTTTTCTCCCCTTCTTTCCCCCAGCTGTTCCCTGTCTCCTCCTAACTACCCATTCACCCCGTTCCCCACCTGTTCCCTTTTTCCCTCTGATTAGGTCCCTATATCTCCCTCTGTTTCTGCTCCTGTCCTTGTCGGATTCTTGTTTGTTTGTGTTTCATGCCTGAGCCAGACTATCGTCATGTTTGCTGTAACCTTGTCCTGTCCTGTCGGAATCTGCCGGTCTATCTGAGCCTACTTATGTTTTGTTATTAAAGAAGCTCTGTTTAAGTTAGTTCGCTTTTGGGTCCTCATTCACTCACCATAACATAAACTTTGATTTGCTTTTGATTTGATTTAACCTGCTGTCAGATGTTGCGTTGGACTTCTATGGACAATGGTATAATGTTTATGGGTCTGTAAATACAGTAACATCACTCTGACACTAGTATCTGCATAGTGAAGTGACATTGTAATATAGACATGTCTTCATATGGGGGCGTTCAGTTGGGGGTGTCAGTGGTTGCCACGGACACGGGTCCAGAAAGGAGCACATAGTAGAGAGGCTTTTCAGCTTCCAGTGTTTATATCTTTACTGGTTTTACTTGTCTTTAAATCTGTTAATAGCGTTAGTCTTCCGACAGCTCATAATACTGTCATAGAGGCCAATATTTCAATTACAGCTAGCTCTTATCGACAGGGGGATTCATTGACCAATAAGGGATTCATTCATAATCACCTCAGGTTACAAGGACACAGTGAATGTCAGGTGGGTGAGTCTGGGGCAACTGTCTTCCACCTGCTGCAGCAACAAGTTACGCAATTGGTGATAATTGGGAAACGTCATTGGATCAGTCAAGACCTCAGAAAAAAAATTGTAGACCTCCACAAGTTTGGTTCTTCCTTGGGAGCAATTTTCAAACGCCTGAATGTACCACGTTCATCTGTACAAACAATAGTACGCAAGTATAAACACCATGGGACCACGCAGCCATCATACCACTCAGGAAGGAGACACGTTCTGTCTCCTAGAGATGAATGTACTTCGGTGCGAAAAGCGCAAATCAATCCCAGAACAACAGCAAAGGACCTTGTGAAGATGATGGAGAAAACAGGTAGAAAAGTATCTATATCTACAGTAAAACAAGTCCTATATCGATCGACATAACCTGAAAGGTCGCTCAGCAAGGAAGAAGCCACTGCTCCAAAACCGCCATAAAAAAGCCAGACTACAGTTTGCAACTGCACATGGGGACAAAGATCGTACTTTTTGGAGAAATGTCCTCTGGTCTGATGAAGCAAAAATAGAACTGTTTGGCCATAATGACCATCGTTATGTTTGGAGGAAAAGGGGGGAGGCTTGCAAGCCGAAGAACACCATCCCAACCGTGAAGCACAGGGGTGGCAGCTGCATATTGAGTGTATGTTAAATTTCTGACCCACTGGGAATGTGATGAAAGAATTAAAAGCTGAAATGAATAATTCTCTCTGCTATTATTCTGACATTTCACATGTCAGAAATTGTGAAAAACTGAGTTTAAATGTATTTGGCTAAGGTGTATGTAAACTTCCGACTTCAACTGTATATAGGGGATCATACTGATGATATGATAGACACAGGGGACTGAGGGGACAGTAGGTATGTACATACAGCATGTTCTGGTTGCTCCAATGTGACATTCATCCGATCTCTCATCTCATCATTTTCTCACATTTTATGGTAATCCCTGAGGTCGCTGGACATCCTGTAACAGTACATTTTATGGTAATCCCTGAGGTCGCCTGACATCCTGTAACAGTACATTTTATGGTAATCCCTGAGGTTGCTGGACATCCTGTAACAGTACATTTTATGGTAATCTCTGAGGTCGCTGGACATCCTGTAACAGTACATTTTATGGTAATCCCTGAGGTCACTGGACATCCTGTAACAGTACATTTTATGGTAATCCCTGAGGTCGCTGGACATCCTGTAAGAGTACATTTTATGGTAATCCCTGAGGTCGCTGGACATCCTGTAACAGTACATTTTATGGTAATCCCTGAGGTCGATGGACATCCTGTAACAGTACATTTTATGGTAATCCCTGAGGTCGCTGGACATCCTGTAACAGTACATTTTATGGTAATCCCTGAGGTCGATGGACATCCTGTAACAGTACATTTTATGGTGACACTGAACCATATCCACCCAAGCATACATGTATCAGCAAGTTGATAAATCAAAATGTATTTATATTGCATTTGTCATAATGTGTTTAGTATTTACTCCCACTGCTCGTTGACCATTTTCAGTGTTGTTTTTTTATTCACCATGCAACGCGGTAGCTTATAAACCTAGTCAATTCCTGCGAGTGTAACAAGATATTGGAAATGAAACATCAACTCCTTAGAAAAATGTTCCCCCTATTTGACCATGTTTCCTTGTTTTCTCTGTCAGGCTGCAGCTCAGGAACTGGACGAGCTATGTTTCCTCTCAGCCCAGTCCATGTCCACTCTGGAGACCTCCGACCACTTCCAGATGGTCAAGCTGCTGGGAGAGGGATCCTACGGCAAGGTCATGCTGGCCGTCCACAAGAAGAGAGGTCAGTAAAGCACCAGAGGTCACTGTGGTGGTCCCTGACCCTGGTCCTGGAGAGTTATGGGGTGGGCAGGCGTTATAAATGATGCCTTCCGATATTATACTTATGCTAAAACATTTATTCTGTTCTACTGAGCCACTTACTTTTTTTTTTTTGAATTTTACCCCGTTTTTCTCCCCAATTTCATGGTATCCAATTGTTTTGGTAGCTACTATCGTGTCTCATCGCTGCAACACCTGTATGGTCTCAGGAGAGACAAAGGTTGAAAGTCATGCGTCCTCCGATACACAACCCAACCAAGCCGCACTGCTTCTTAACACAGGGCACATCCAACCCGGAAGCCAGCGGCACCAATGTGTCGGAGGAAACACAGTGCACCTGGCAACCTTGGTTAGCACGCACTGCGCCCAGCCCGCCACAGGAGTCGCTGGTGCACTATGAGACAAGGATATCCCTACCGGCCAACCCCTCCCTAACGACACTAGGCCAATTGTGCGAGTCAGAGACACAGAGAGTCTCTGGTGGCACAGCTGGAGCTGCAGTACAGCGCCCTTAACCACTGCGCCACCCGGGAGGCCGTTGAGCCACTTACTTTATGTTCGTATTCTTATCTCCTATAATTTCTCATTGTTGTTGCGTTGTCGAGAATGAACCTGGCAGTAAGCATTTAGCTGGACGGTATAAACCATGTGTATCCCGTCCAGACAGCTAATAAAACGTGAAACTTGTTAGTGTCCACGACACACCTATAATGGCTTGTTAGTGTCCACCACACACCTATAATGGCTTGTTAGTGTCCACGACACACCTATAATGGCTTGTTAGTGTCCACAACACACCTATAATGGCTTGTTAGTGTCCACGACACACGTATAATGGCTTGTTATAAAGGTAAAACATTGTCAGACTCCGGCCACCCAAGTCATAGACTGTTCTCTCTGCTACCGCACGGCAAGTGGTACCGGAGCGCCAAGTCTAGGTCCAAGAGGCTTCTAAACAGCTTCTACCCCCAAGCCATAAGACTCATGAACATGAACCCAGACTATTTGCATTGCCCCCCCTTCCCCTCTCCACACCACTGCCACTGTTGTCATCTATCCATAGTCCCTTTAATAACTCTACCTACATGTACAAACTACCTCAACTAACCGGTGCCCCCGCCCGCACATTGACTCTGTACCGGCACCCCCTGTATATATTGTTATTTTATACTGCTGCTCTTTAATTACCTGTTACTTTTATCTCTTATTCTTATATATATTTTTTTTACTGCCCTGTTGGCTAGGGGCTAGTAAGTAAGCATTTCACAGTACGGGATACACATGGTATATATATACCTGTTGTATTCGGCGCATGTGACTAATAACATTTTATTTCTGCTTCTAGTGAAATATAAGTCTGAAGGGGTCTGGGGTTACAGTTCAGAGGATAAAACTACACGTGAACAGTGAGGGTAGAGGTGTCTTTAAATAGTGTCAACTCAACCGTTAGCATGAGTGTTGCTGTTACGAAGTGCTTTGCTACATTCTTGGGGATAGAGTTGCTGTGGGGTTTCCTCAGGGGAGAATGAATGCCCCTTCTCATTGAAGCCACGCAGGGTTGAGTGGGTTACTTTCTAAATGTCATACGTAACAGTTACTAGTTACCTGTCCAAAATTGTAATCTGTAACTTTTGGATTACCCAAACTCAGTAATCTGATTACTTTCCCCTAAAGAGGCGTTAAAAGAAGACTAACTATCCATCAAACTTATTTTATGTGTCATCATAGAGGTCTCTGACTTGAGGTCAGACTCATTGGGTGCTGAATTTTTTTACCTTTATTTAACTAGGCAAGTCAGTTAAGAACAAATTCTTATTTTCAATGATGGCCTAGGAACAGTGGGTTAACTGCCTTGTTCAGGGGCAGAAGGACAGATGTGTACCTTGTCAGCTCAGGGATTCGAACTTGCAACTTTTCAGTTACTAGCCCAACACTCTAACCACTAGGCTATGTCATTGACAAAACAGAAAGGTGTCATATTGTATTTTATCGCAAGCATCCTTTCTGAATTGAAAAGTAATCCAAGAAGTAATCATCTAGTTTTTCAAAATATATGTATTCTGATTACAATATTTTTGCAGGCAATGTAATTTCTTAGTTAGTTTTTTTAACCAGTTCTCCGCAACCCTGAAACCCCGGAAGTTGAAGGCCGACCACATTACTGCAGGCATTGTTAGCAAAAAATGGGATCCCCATGATAGTGAATGGAAAATTGTCAATCTTCGTGGTGTATCTTTGTGTAAATAAAAAACTTTGTCACTTGATCGATGGCTTTGTCCATTCATAAACAGTCATTAGATTTCCTCTATCTAAACCCCAGGGAATAGGGAAGTAATGTAATTAGACATCCCCGGGGCTATATGGAATCTGACAGGATGTTTTTATGTTATCAATGTGGTCACAGTGATGACAACATGATTTACTCTATAATTGATCTATTGATGTTTTGGTGCAGTATTTGACTTTGACAGTATTTGACAGTACTTGACTTGATTTTAATGTCTAAATAATTTCTTGGGCCTCTCCTCCTCTCCATCAGGCACTCCCATGGCTCTGAAGTTCTTCCCCCGCCAGTCCACATCCCTCTTCTCTTTCCTGCGTGAATACAACCTCTCCCTTTCTTATTGCACTCATCCCTCTCTCACCCGGGCCCTGGGTATCTTCTTCTCCACCCCCTGCTACTACGTCTTCGCCCAGCAGGCTGGTCTCTATGGAGACCTCTACAGTGTCATCGTGTCAGAGGTCAGTTAGAATCATACATCTGATCATACAATCTCTGAGTCAGTCATACATGAGAGGTGTTTCATTTCAATGTCAAAGCACTAAAGCTAAGTGCACAACACAGACCCAGTATTGTAATTCCTCCTCTGTCTGACCTCTGTCTGCCAACACCTCTACTGTTCCATATTGCCCTGGTCCCAGTTGCCCTCTTCCTCTGTCAGTGAGTACATGATAAAGACTTCAATGGAATCTCTCCAGTGGCCTCCACCTCGTCCCATCTAGTAACTCTTTGTTTGTGTCGGTCTATGCCAGTAACCTACAGTGGATGATAAGCTTGCATCCTCTTCAAAACCCTGGTGCTTGCCGACAGAACAGCAAGGAACAGCAAGGGGAACTGCACCTCCTTACCTTCCTGGTGCTTGCCGACAGAGCAGCAAGGGGAACTGCACCTCCTTACCTTCAGGCTATGTTCAAACCCTACATCCCAACCTGAGCACTTCGTTCTGCCACCTCTGGTCTCTTGGGCCTCCCACCCCTACAGGAGGGCAGGTCCTGCTCAGCCCAGTCAAAGCTCTTCTCTGTCCTGGCATCCCAATGGTGGAACAACTTTTACCCTATAGTCTGAAACCCTACCTCTTTGAAGAGTATCTTAAATATCTCTCACGGTGCCCCCTCCCCCCACCTATTTTCACCCTAGCACTGACTTTGCTGGTAAATGCTTTGTCGAGGGAAAATGTCCTTGATACGATTGTGATGTGTTGTTGTCTCACCTAGATACTGTATCTTCAGCACTAATTGTAAGACGCCCTGAAGAAGAGCATCTGCTAAATGTCTAACTTGTAAATGTGAAAAATTACAAAGTGTTTGCTGTCCCAGATCCATTTAGCATCTTTGGGTGGGACGAGGACAACGTGATAGAACAGTAGTTCCCAAACATTTTTGCATCGTGACCCACATAAAGCTTTTTGTGTGACCTAACTAGTAAACTGAACCTAGCAGCCGTCTATGTTGAACCATGACCCAAAAGGAATCCAGGTCATACCATTTATGAAACAATGATATACAGTATAATGTTGTTTCTCTCTCTGTCTCCAGGTGGGTGTAGATGAAGAGTGTGTCCAGAGTGTGATGTCTCAGCTGAGTGGTGCCGTCTCACACCTCCACTCCATTGGCTTCGTCCACCGGGACATCAAACCAGAGAACATCTTCCTGTGTGACCACACCTGTCGCTGGGTCAAACTGGGTGACTTCGGCCTGGCCCGCCCCACTGGCTGCACTATCCGCGCCGTCTGGTACGACTCACCCTTCTGCACGCCTGAGGTGGAGCAGGCCAAAGAGTCTGAGAAAGTGAGGGAGCAGAGAGAGGAGAATGGAGAGGAGGAGGAGAACATTTGGATCACAGTGGAGACCACTATAGACAGCTGGGCCCTGGGCGTGCTGGTCTACTGCCTGCTGACGGGATGCTTTCCCTGGGAAGAGACCACGCACAACGACCCCGCCTACAGGAGGTACAAGGAGTGGTATGACCGCGAGACGGAGAGGGAGGAAAGGAACAAGGGACTGAGAGGGGAGCAGGAAGTAATTTGGTGTGAAGGTGAAAGGGAAAAGGACAATATCCTGAGCCTGGAGATGAATCAGAAGTCGAACCCTGTGGCCCCACAGTTTGAAGGCTTCAGCCCACTGTTGATGTCTCTTTTCAGGGAGCTGCTTAACCCACAGCCTAGGCTTCGAGGAGGCCCTGATGAGATCCTCAGCTACCTGGGTGGGCCCTGGTTGATTGAGACGGAGAGAGAGGAGAAGAGGAAAGCAGAGGAGGTAGAGAAGGAGGCCAGGAAAATAAGAGAGGCAGGAACGGTGGAGGAAGGGAGGGAGAGGGAGGGAAGAGGGGAGAGATAAAGTGTTTCATACTAGACAGTTTTGAGAATTTTTAAGATGTACTGTACATTTTGGAAGACAATATTTGCTTTATAGAGGTTGATATTCTGAATATTTTTCTGAACATTTCTTACTCTGTATTGATAGAATTGAGACAACTGTATTTTGATATTGCTGTATGTTTTACCTTGTAATAGTTCTCTACAGTGTAATGCAACTTAATATAATGTGTGTGTGTGAGCGTGCATGTGCCATACCTGCCTGTGTATGTGCGTGCTTGAACATGATCGTGAGTGTGCATGTGGGCTTAGGGGCAGCTAGCCTCTTAAGAGAATACATGAATTAGTTATCCTTCAACACAAAGGCAGTATTATAATGATCACTCTATGACACTTTATGTTGTAAAAATATCTGAATAAACCAGTTTGTATTTATATACGTCTTGCTTCTCTATGTATGTCTAATACATTTTTTCTTGTGTTATTTTTAAATAATACATTTTCCAATATGCAAACCTAGGGATTTTGTCAAAAATCAGCAAAACAACTAGGTTATCCACACGTGTACCTGGCTCCACGAGGGCACTAAAGGGGGCTTAGTCCCCTCAGTTCAAACTTTAGCCAACTCAGTTTTCATTTTAAGTCACTATATAAAAATAGCAAAAAAGTTACAAGCAGTGTGTGTATGGGGCTATGGAAAGCTATTGGGGCGGTTAAATCAAATCCAATCCTATTTTATGCGCAGAATACAACAGGTGTAGACCTTGCAGTGAAATGCTGAATACAACAGGTGTAGGTAGACCTTACAGTGAAATGCTGAATACAACAGGTGTAGGTAGACCTTACAGTGAAATGCTGAATACAACAGGTGTAGGTAGACCTTACAGTGAAATGCTGAATACAACAGGTGTAGGTAGACCTTACAGTGAAATGCTGAATACAACAGGTGTAGGTAGACCTTACAGTGAAATGCTGAATACAACAGGTGTAGGTAGACCTTACAGTGAAATGCTGAATACAACAGGTGTAGGTAGACCTTACAGTGAAATGCTGAATACAACAGGTGTAGGTAGACCTTACAGTGAAATGCTGAATACAACAGGTGTAGGTAGACCTTACAGTGAAATGCTGAATACAACAGGTGTAGGTAGACCTTACAGTGAAATGCTGAATACAACAGGTGTAGGTAGACCTTACAGTGAAATGCTGAATACAACAGGTGTAGGTAGACCTTACAGTGAAATGCTGAATACAACAGGTGTAGGTAGACCTTACAGTGAAATGCTGAATACAACAGGTGTAGGTAGACCTTACAGTGAAATGCTGAATACAACAGGTGTAGGTAGACCTTACAGTGAAATGCTGAATACAACAGGTGTAGGTAGACCTTACAGTGAAATGCTGAATACAACAGGTGTAGGTAGACCTTACAGTGAAATGCTGAATACAACAGGTGTAGGTAGACCTTACAGTGAAATGCTGAATACAACAGGTGTAGGTAGACCTTACAGTGAAATGCTGAATACAACAGGTGTAGGTAGACCTTACAGTGAAATGCTGAATACAACAGGTGTAGGTAGACCTTACAGTGAAATGCTGAATACAACAGGTGTAGGTAGACCTTACAGTGAAATGCTGAATACAACAGGTGTAGGTAGACCTTACAGTGAAATGCTGAATACAACAGGTGTAGGTAGACCTTACAGTGAAATGCTGAATACAACAGGTGTAGTAGACCTCACAGTGAAATGCTGAATACAACAGGTGTAGGTAGACCTTACAGTGAAATGCTGAATACAACAGGTGTAGGTAGACCTTACAGTGAAATGCTGAATACAACAGGTGTAGGTAGACCTTACAGTGAAATGCTGAATACAACAGGTGTAGGTAGACCTTACAGTGAAATGCTTAATACAACAGGTGTAGGTAGACCTTACAGTGAAATGCTGAATACAACAGGTGTAGGTAGACCTTACAGTGAAATGCTGAATACAACAGGTGTAGGTAGACCTTACAGTGAAATGCTGAATACAACAGGTGTAGGTAGACCTTACAGTGAAATGCTGAATACAACAGGTGTAGGTAGACCTTACAGTGAAATGCTGAATACAACAGGTGTAGGTAGACCTTACAGTGAAATGCTTAATACAACAGGTGTAGGTAGACCTTACAGTGAAATGCTGAATACAACAGGTGTAGGTAGACCTTACAGTGAAATGCTGAATACAACAGGTGTAGGTAGACCTTACAGTGAAATGCTGAATACAACAGGTGTAGGTAGACCTTACAGTGAAATGCTGAATACAACAGGTGTAGGTAGACCTTACAGTGAAATGCTGAATACAACAGGTGTAGGTAGACCTTACAGTGAAATGCTGAATACAACAGGTGTAGGTAGACCTTACAGTGAAATGCTGAATACAACAGGTGTAGGTAGACCTTACAGTGAAATGCTGAATACAACAGGTGTAGGTAGACCTTACAGTGAAATGCTGAATACAACAGGTGTAGGTAGACCTTACAGTGAAATGCTGAATACAACAGGTGTAGGTAGACCTTACAGTGAAATGCTGAATACAACAGGTGTAGGTAGACCTTACAGTGAAATGCTGAATACAACAGGTGTAGGTAGACCTTACAGTGAAATGCTGAATACAACAGGTGTAGGTAGACCTTACAGTGAAATGCTGAATACAACAGGTGTAGGTAGACCTTACAGTGAAATGCTGAATACAACAGGTGTAGGTAGACCTTACAGTGAAATGCTGAATACAACAGGTGTAGGTAGACCTTACAGTGAAATGCTGAATACAACAGGTGTAGGTAGACCTTACAGTGAAATGCTGAATACAACAGGTGTAGGTAGACCTTACAGTGAAATGCTGAATACAACAGGTGTAGGTAGACCTTACAGTGAAATGCTTACTTAAAAGCCCTTAAAACCAACAATGCGGTTTTAAGAAAAATCAGTGATAAGTAAAAAAATAAATAAGTAAAAAATGCAAATAGCAAAGAATTAAAAAGCAGCAGTAAAATATTATTAGAGAGGCTGTATACAGGAGGTACTGGTACAGCAGGAGGTATCGTGAGAGGCTGTATACAGGAGGTACAGGTACAGCAGGAGGTATCGTGAGAGGCTGTATACAGGAGGTACAGGTACAGCAGGAGGTATCGTGAGAGGCTGTATACAGGAGGTACAGGTACAGCAGGAGGTATCGTGAGAGGCTGTATACAGGAGGTACAGGTACAGCAGGAGGTATCGTGAGAGGCTGTATACAGGAGGTACAGGTACAGCAGGAGGTATCGTGAGAGGCTGTATACAGGAGGTACAGGTACAGCAGGAGGTATCGTGAGAGGCTGTATACAGGAGGTACAGGTACAGCAGGAGGTATCGTGAGAGGCTGTATACAGGAGGTACTGGTACAGCAGGAGGTATCGTGAGAGGCTGTATACAGGAGGTACTGGTACAGCAGGAGGTATCGTGAGAGGCTGTATACAGGAGGTACTGGTACAGCAGGAGGTTACCTATACAGCAGGAGGTATCGAGAGAGGCATGACTCCTTTGAGTTTCCATAAAAAAGCGGGGGAAAACGCTTCTCTTCTCTGTGGTAGGCTGTGAATAACGTGATGTAATATTTGATTTTGATGTATAAGGGCGGGGTCAAGTTGATGGTCTAACGGACCTTTCTGGTCCTCTGCTGTTCCTGTGGGTGGCGCTCTGAGGGGTGTCTTATGATGGTGTGAGGTTTTCATCCCGACATTTCCCAGTTCAAAACAACTGGGAATGACGTCAGTGATCTTCAGGTCGGAAAGTCAGACCTCCAGAAAGAGGCTCGAGTTCCCGAGTTGGAATTCCGACTTGGATGACCGTTCAAAACGATTTTTCCCAGTTGAAGTTCTTTTCCCCCCAGAGTTCCCAGTTTTGAACGCGGCACTAATCCCTACTGATACTTATTAAAGTAGTGTAGTGGAGCTATACATCGTATCAATTTATAGCGCTGATGGAAAAGATCGGAATGTTTAGCTTATGTTGATAAACTTTTACTTATTCACATTTTAGGAGCAGCAATGTACACACGGCAGTAGGCCTACCCATGAATGTTCCAAAATGCATTTGCTGGAAACACCGTTCTGAAATGTGCACCGCACACGCAAGAGATTTCATTGACAGATATGGAAATATCCATTAGAAAGAGGGGGGATTTAAATATGCAACAACTATCATGAGTTGCTAATATGATTAGGATAATGCATTTAGCTGCTAGAATAATAATAATTGCCTCCACCTTTCTGTGGTGGGATTTTGGCTATAGGCTAGTTTGAATCAAGGTAAGACATGCGTCATAATATGAAATAAAACGTCCAGGTTTACTAATGACAGCGATGCTAATAGGTCTAACCATAGGTCTAACCATATTCTGGTAGATGAAATGTTAACTAGCTACGAAGAAGCCTACCTGTCAGAATGACGGTGGTGGAAAAAGTACCCAATTGTCATACTTGAGTAAAAGTAAAGATACCCGAAAATGACTCAAGTAAAAGTGAAAGTCACCCGGTAAAATCCTACTTGAGTAAAAGTCTGAAAGTATTTGGTTTAAAATATACTTAAATATCAAAAGTAAATGTAATTGCTAAAATATACTTAAGTATCTAAAGTAAAAGTATATACATAATTTCAAGCAAACCATTTACAACTGTCAAAACAAGCAACTTGTTCTCTAATAAATAAAAAATAAACAAAGTATGTGTGTTCAGTGAGTCTGCCAGATCAGAGGCAGTAGGCATGACCAGCGATTTTCTCTTAATAACTGTGTGAATTGGACCATTTTTCTGTTCTGCTAAGGATTGAAAATGTAACGAGTACTTTTTCGTGTCCGGGAAAATGTATGGAGTAAAAAGTACATACTTTTCTTTAAGAATGTAGTGAAGTAAAAGTAAAAGTTGTCAAAAATATAAATAGTAAAGTACAGATGCCCCCCAAAACTACTTAAGTAGTAGCTTCAAGTATTACTACCTAAGTACTTTACCCCACTGCAGAATGATACCATGATGTTATTTGCGTCAATCCAGTGGCCATTTATTTGACAAATTCCATCTCATGTGCTACAGAAACACCAAACAATAGTGCTAGGTGCCTGCACACTTGAATTAAAGGGTAACTTCTCTAAAAAGCAACATTTCTGAGATTTTTCCCAGACCTCAAAAGAGGTCCATTAGTTTGTGTCGTGTGTGCTTTTAAGGGAGACGGTTAGAAATACTGAACCCCAATGATTTCAGTTGAAGGGAATGCTCCTACGTCTTGACAACGTTTATGCGGTTACTTCTTACGTGTGAGGAACGTGTCTGGAGCATCATTTAAAATGTGGAGACCAGAATAAGGGGAGGGGTCTCTCTCCACTATTGCCACTGACCAATTCTTGCACACTATTTATTTAATTGTGTCAATTTGTCAGTGTTTATCAATGCCCCGTGAAATATATATTCATCAGTGAAGTTACTGTTAATCCCAACGTATTCCCCCATTCATTTAGAATGTTTGGTTCCCGAAATGTTTATAATTCATTAAATATAATATACACTGATGTTAGGAATTTTATGAATAAATGACTAAACAATATCTCAATTTTAAATAGAACTGTAACTAAGTAAACTTATACTCTGTTTTATTATATCTGATTAACAATGTGAGTTCATAAGTGAGGGATTGTGGAGCCTGAAACAGGGGGTAATTACATTTAAATAAATACCATTCCAGCCAGGTTGGAGGAGATTAGGAGTGTTTTTTTTTAAGTAAGCAGAAAAAGTCTTTAACCTATGGTTGAACCGACGAAACTTAGCTCTGGTTTGTTTTAGATAAGGTAGTGAGTGCATTCCCAGGTTTTCCGTTAACTAGAACTGTCAGCTAAATGGTGATCGATAATGGTTAGAGTTAATTCAGTTATGTTGTGTGTCCTGTGTGTGCGTTAGTGAGTCAGAATGAACTTTTAAACTTGCTTTGTCTCGGTCGGGATTTATTCTAGAAGCAATGAAATTATGTCATATTTTGTATATAAACTGTTGCTCGTGGTTACGTGGCAGCGCGCTCCGAGAATAAATCCTACTATCCATTATTGATAAGACTGGTCTCCGTCTATTTTATGCAAATAAGAATCTTACAAATTCTCATAAAATAGACTAAGTGGATTTTTTAAGCCTTTGGACATTGAGACATGGATTGTGTATGTGTGCCATTCAGAGGATGAATGGGCAATAGCAAATATTTAAGTGCTTTTGAACGGGTTATGGTAGTAGGTGCCAGGCGCATCGTTTGAGTGTGTTAAGAACTGCAATGCTGCTGGGTTTTTCAAGCTCAATAGTTTCCTGTGTGTATCAAGAATGGTGCCCCACCCAAAGGTCATCCAGCCTACTTGACACAACTGTGGGAAGCATCGGAGTCAACATGGGCCAGCATCCCTGTGGAACACTGTCGACACCATATACAGAGCCTTCGGGAAAGTATTCAGACTCCTTTTATTTTTCCATATTTTGTTACGTTACAGCCTTAGTATAAAATTGATTAAATAAAAAAAATCCTCAGCAATCTACACACACTACCCCATAATGACAAAGCAAAAACAGGTTTACACTTTTTTTGTGCAAATCTATAAAAAAGAAACACAGAAATACCTTATTTACATAAGTATTCACATCCTTTGCTATGAGACTCGAAATTGAGCTCAGGTGCATCCTGTTTCCATTGATCATCCTTGAGACGTTTCTACAACTTTATTGGAGTCCATCTGTGGTAAATTAAATTGATTGGACATGATTTGGAAAGGCACAGTTGACAGTGCATGTCAGAGCAAAAATCAAGCCATGAGGTCGAAGGAATTGTCCATAGAGTTCAGAGACAGGATTGTGTCAAGGCACAGATCTGGGGAAGGGTACCAAAAGATGTCTGCAGCATTAAAGGTCCCCAAGAACACAGTGGCCTTCATAATTCTTAAATGGATGAAATTTGGAACCACTAAGACTCTTCCCAGAGCTGTTCGCCCGGCCAAACTGAGCAGTCGGAGGTGAAGGGCCTTAGTCAGGGAGGTGAACAAGAACCCGATGGTCACTCTGACAGAGCTCTAGAGTTCCTCTGTGGAGATGGGAGAACTTTCCAGAAGGACAACCATCTCTACAGCACTCCACCAATCAGGCCTTTATGGTAGAGTGGCCAGACGGAAGCCACTCCTCAGTAAAAGGCACATGACAGCCCTCTTGGAGTTTGCCAAAAGGCATCTAAAGACTCTCAGACCATGAGAAACAAGATTCTCTGGTGTGATAAAACCAAGATTGAACTCTTTGGCCTGAATGTCAAGCGTCACCCCTGGAGGAAACCTGGCACCATCCCTACAGTGAAGCATGGTGGTGGCAGCATCATGTCTGGAGGAAACCCGGCACCATCCCTACAGTGAAGCATGGTGGTGGCAGCATCATGTCTGGAGGAAACCCGGCACCATCCCTACAGTGAAGCATGGTGGTATGGCAGCATCATGTTGTGGGGATGTTTTTCAGCGGCAGAGAATGGGAGACTAGTCAGGATCGAGGCAAAGTACATAGAGATCCTTGATGAAAACCTGTTCCAGAGCGCTCAGGACCTCAAACGAGGGTGAAGATTCACCTTCCAACAGGACAAAGACCCTAGGCACACAGCCAAGACAATGCAGGAGTCTTTGAATGTCCTTGAGTGGCCCAGCCAGAGCCAGGACTTGAACCCAATTGAACATCTCTGGAGAGACCTGAAAATTACTGTGTAGCAACACTCTGGTGTGCAGTCCAAACCTCTCTGCCAATAACAGCTTTTTCAGTGTCGCCTCCCCACCCAGAATTTGTCATTATGCGGTATTGTGTGTAGATTGATGAGATTTAAAAAAAAAATACATTTTAGAATAAGGCTGTAATGTAACAAAATGTATTTTTGTGTATCTACCTGCCAAGACTCTCCAGTTATCAATTAGCTAGCTGGCTATATCTGGCACATTTACAAAAATGTTGATTGATGTGCAGTCCAAACCTCTCTGCCAATAACAGCTTTTTCAGTGTCGCCTCCCCACCCAGAAATGGCTCTTTGCTAAGAAGCTAGTTTTGTTTCTTTTTGACTGTTTACATGTTTTTTAAATATCACCTTTATTATTTATACAAGTAAGTCAATTAAGAACTAATTCTTATTTACAAGGATGATCTGTCAAACATCAATAAACAACACATCAATAAACAACAGTTTCACTATACATATCTATATACACATCAATAAACAACAGTTTCACTATACATATCTATATACACATCAATAAACAACAGTTTCACTATACATATCTATATACACATCAATAAACAACAGTTTTACTATACATATCTATATACACATCAATAAACAACACATCAATAAACAACAGTTTTACTATACATATCTATATACACATCAATAAACAACAGTTTCACTATACATATCTATATACACATCAATAAACAACAGTTTCACTATACATATCTATATACACATCAATAAACAACAGTTTTACTATACATATCTATATACATATCAATAAACAACACATCAATAAACAACAGTTTCACTAAACATATCTATATACACATCAATAAACAACAGTTTCACTATACATATCTATATACACATCAATAAACAACACATCAATAAACAACAGTTACACTATATATATCTATATACACATCAATGAACAACAGTTTCACTATACATATCTATATACACATCAATAAACAACAGTTTCACTATACATATCTATATACACATCAATAAACAACAGTTTCACTATACATATCTATATACACATCAATAAACAACAGTTTCACTATACATATCTATATACACATCAATAAACAACAGTTTCACTATACATATCTATATACACATCAATAAACAACACATCAATAAACAGCAGTTTCACTATACATATCTATATACACATCAATAAACAACAGTTTCACTATACATATCTATATACACATCAATGAACAACAGTTACACTATACATATCTATATACACCTCAATAAACAACAGTTTCACTATACATATCTATATACACATCAATAAACAACAGTTTCACTATACATATCTATATACACATCAATAAACAACAGTTTCACTATACATATCTATATACACATCAATAAACAACAGTTTTACTATACATATCTATATACACATCAATAAACAACAGTTTTACTATACATATCTATATACACATCAATAAACAACACATCAATAAACAGCAGTTTCACTATACATATCTATATACACATCAATAAACAACAGTTTTACTATACATATCTATGTACACATCAATAAACAACACATCAATAAACAACAGTTTTACTATACATATCTATATACACATCAATAAACAACAGTTTCACTATACATATCTATATACACATCAATAAACAGCAGTTTCACTATACATATCTATATACACATCAATAAACAACAGTTTTACTATACATATCTATATACACATCAATAAACAACAGTTTCACTATACATATCTATATACACATCAATAAACAACAGTTTTACTATACATATCTATATACACATCAATAAACAACAGTTTTACTATACATATCTATATACACATCAATAAACAACACATCAATAAACAACAGTTTTACTATACATATCTATATACACATCAATGAACAACACATCAATAAACAACAGTTTTACTTTACATATCTATATACACATCAATAAACAACAGTTACACTATACATATCTATATACACATCAATAAACAACAGTTTCACTATACATATCTATATACACATCAATAAACAACACATCAATAAACAACAGTTTCACTATACATATCTATATACACATCAATAAACAACAGTTTCACTATACATATCTATATACACATCAATAAACAACAGTTTTACTATACATATCTATATACACATCAATAAACAACACATCAATAAACAACAGTTTTACTATACATATCTATATACACATCAATAAACAACAGTTTCACTATACATATCTATATACACATCAATAAACAACAGTTTCACTATACATATCTATATACATATCAATAAACAACACATCAATAAACAACAGTTTCACTAAACATATCTATATACACATCAATAAACAACAGTTTCACTATACATATCTATATACACATCAATAAACAACACATCAATAAACAACAGTTTCACTATACATATCTATATACACATCAATAAACAACACATCAATAAACAACAGTTACACTATATATATCTATATACACATCAATGAACAACAGTTTCACTGTACATATCTATATACACATCAATAAACAACACATCAATAAACAACAGTTTCACTATACATATCTATATACACATCAATAAACAACAGTTTCACTATACATATCTATATACACATCAATAAACAACAGTTTCACTATACATATCTATATACACATCAATAAACAACACATCAATAAACAACAGTTTCACTATACATATCTATATACACATCAATAAACAGCAGTTTCACTATACATATCTATATACACATCAATGAACAACAGTTACACTATACATATCTATATACACCTCAATAAACAACAGTTTCACTATACATATCTATATACACATCAATAAACAACAGTTTCACTATACATATCTATATACACATCAATAAACAGCAGTTTCACTATACATATCTATATACACATCAATGAACAACAGTTACACTATACATATCTATATACACATCAATAAACAACACATCAATAAACAACAGTTTCACTATACATATCTATATACACATCAATAAACAACAGTTTCACTATACATATCTATATACACCTCAATAAACAACAGTTTCACTATACATATCTATATACACATCAATGAACGACAGTTTCACTATACATATCTATATACACATCAATAAACAACCATTACACTATACATATCTATATACACATCAATAAACAACAGTTTCACTATACATATCTATATACACCTCAATAAACAACAGTTTCACTATATATATCTATATACACATCAATAAACAACAGTTTCACTATACATATCTATATACACATCAATAAACAACACATCAATAAACAACAGTTTTACTATACATATCTATATACACATCAATAAACATCAGTTTCACTATACATATCTATATACACATCAATAAACAACAGTTTTACTATATATATCTATATACACATCAATAAACATCCATTACACTATACATATCTATATACACATCAATAAACAACAGTTTTACTATACATATCTATATACACATCAATAAACATCAGTTTCACTATACATATCTATATACACATCAATAAACAACAGTTTCACTATATATATCTATATACACATCAATAAACATCCATTACACTATACATATCTATATACACATCAATAAACAACAGTTTTACTATACATATCTATATACACATCAATAAACATCAGTTTCACTATACATATCTATATACACATCAATAAACAACACATCAATAAACAACAGTTTCACTATACATATCTATATACACATCAATAAACAACAGTTTTACTATACATATCTATATACACATCAATAAACAACAGTTTTACTATACATATCTATATACACATCAATAAACAACAGTTTCACTATACATATCTATATACACATCAATAAACATCAGTTTTACTATACATATCTATATACACATCAATAAACAACAGTTTCACTATACATATCTATATACACATCAATGAACAACAGTTTCACTATACATATCTATATACACATCAATGAACAACAGTTACACTATACATATCTATATACACATCAATAAACAACACATCAATAAACAACACATCAATAAACAACAGTTTTACTATACATATCTATATACACATCAATAAACAACACATCAATAAACAACACATCAATAAACAACAGTTTTACTATACATATCTATATACACATCAATAAACAACAGTTTCACTATACATATCTATATACACATCAATAAACAACACATCAATAAACAACAGTTTCACTATACATATCTATGTACACATCAATAAACAACAGTTTCACTATACATATCTATATACACATCAATGAACAACACATCAATAAACAACAGTTTCACTATACATATCTATATACACATCAATAAACAACAGTTTCACTATACATATCTATATACACATCAATAAACAACAGTTTCACTATACATATCTATATACACATCAATAAACAACAGTTTCACTATACATATCTATATACATATCAATAAACAACACATCAATAAACAACAGTTTTACTATACATATCTATATACACATCAATAAACAACAGTTTCACTATACATATCTATATACATATCAATAAACAACACCTCAATAAACAACAGTTTCACTATACATATCTATATACACATCAATAAACAACAGTTTCACTATAGATATCTATATACATATCAATAAACAACACATCAATAAACAACAGTTTTACTATACATATCTATATACACCTCAATAAACAACAGTTTCACTATACATATCTATATACACATCAATAAACATCAGTTTCACTATACATATCTATATACACATCAATAAACAACAGTTTTACTATATATATCTATATACACATCAATAAACATCCATTACACTATACATATCTATATACACATCAATAAACAACAGTTTTACTATACATATCTATATACACATCAATAAACATCAGTTTCACTATACATATCTATATACACATCAATAAACAACAGTTTCACTATATATATCTATATACACATCAATAAACATCCATTACACTATACATATCTATATACACATCAATAAACAACAGTTTTACTATACATATCTATATACACATCAATAAACATCAGTTTCACTATACATATCTATATACACATCAATAAACAACACATCAATAAACAACAGTTTCACTATACATATCTATATACACATCAATAAACAACAGTTTTACTATACATATCTATATACACATCAATAAACAACAGTTTTACTATACATATCTATATACACATCAATAAACAACAGTTTCACTATACATATCTATATACACATCAATAAACATCAGTTTTACTATACATATCTATATACACATCAATAAACAACAGTTTCACTATACATATCTATATACACATCAATGAACAACAGTTTCACTATACATATCTATATACACATCAATGAACAACAGTTACACTATACATATCTATATACACATCAATAAACAACACATCAATAAACAACACATCAATAAACAACAGTTTTACTATACATATCTATATACACATCAATAAACAACACATCAATAAACAACACATCAATAAACAACAGTTTTACTATACATATCTATATACACATCAATAAACAACAGTTTCACTATACATATCTATATACACATCAATAAACAACACATCAATAAACAACAGTTTCACTATACATATCTATATACACATCAATAAACAACAGTTTCACTATACATATCTATATACACATCAATAAACAACAGTTTCACTATACATATCTATATACACATCAATAAACAACAGTTTCACTATACATATCTATATACATATCAATAAACAACACATCAATAAACAACAGTTTTACTATACATATCTATATACACATCAATAAACAACAGTTTCACTATACATATCTATATACATATCAATAAACAACACCTCAATAAACAACAGTTTCACTATACATATCTATATACACATCAATAAACAACAGTTTCACTATAGATATCTATATACATATCAATAAACAACACATCAATAAACAACAGTTTTACTATACATATCTATATACACCTCAATAAACAACAGTTTCACTATACATATCTATATACACATCAATAAACATCAGTTTCACTATACATATCTATATACACATCAATAAACAACAGTTTTACTATATATATCTATATACACATCAATAAACATCCATTACACTATACATATCTATATACACATCAATAAACAACAGTTTTACTATACATATCTATATACACATCAATAAACATCAGTTTCACTATACATATCTATATACACATCAATAAACAACAGTTTCACTATATATATCTATATACACATCAATAAACATCCATTACACTATACATATCTATATACACATCAATAAACAACAGTTTTACTATACATATCTATATACACATCAATAAACATCAGTTTCACTATACATATCTATATACACATCAATAAACAACACATCAATAAACAACAGTTTCACTATACATATCTATATACACATCAATAAACAACAGTTTTACTATACATATCTATATACACATCAATAAACAACAGTTTTACTATACATATCTATATACACATCAATAAACAACAGTTTCACTATACATATCTATATACACATCAATAAACATCAGTTTTACTATACATATCTATATACACATCAATAAACAACAGTTTCACTATACATATCTATATACACATCAATGAACAACAGTTTCACTATACATATCTATATACACATCAATGAACAACAGTTACACTATACATATCTATATACACATCAATAAACAACACATCAATAAACAACACATCAATAAACAACAGTTTTACTATACATATCTATATACACATCAATAAACAACACATCAATAAACAACACATCAATAAACAACAGTTTTACTATACATATCTATATACACATCAATAAACAACAGTTTCACTATACATATCTATATACACATCAATAAACAACACATCAATAAACAACAGTTTCACTATACATATCTATATACACATCAATAAACAACAGTTTCACTATACATATCTATATACACATCAATGAACAACACATCAATAAACAACAGTTTCACTATACATATCTATATACACATCAATAAACAACAGTTTCACTATACATATCTATATACACATCAATAAACAACAGTTTCACTATACATATCTATATACACATCAATAAACAACAGTTTCACTATACATATCTATATACATATCAATAAACAACACATCAATAAACAACAGTTTTACTATACATATCTATATACACATCAATAAACAACAGTTTCACTATACATATCTATATACATATCAATAAACAACACCTCAATAAACAACAGTTTCACTATACATATCTATATACACATCAATAAACAACAGTTTCACTATAGATATCTATATACATATCAATAAACAACACATCAATAAACAACAGTTTTACTATACATATCTATATACACATCAATAAGCAGCAGTTTCACTATACATATCTATATACACATCAATAAACAACAGTTTCACTATACATATCTATATACACATCAATAAACAACAGTTTCACTATACATATCTATATACACATCAATAAACAGCAGTTTCACTATACATATCTATATACACATCAAAAAACAACAGTTTTACTATACATATCTATATACACATCAATAAACAACAGTTTTACTATACATATCTATATACACATCAATAAACAACACATCAATAAACAACAGTTTCACTATACATATCTATATACACATCAATAAACAACAGTTTCACTATACATATCTATATACACATCAATAAACAACAGTTTCACTATACATATCTATATACATATCAATAAACAACACATCAATAAACAACAGTTTTACTATACATATCTATATACACATCAATAAACATCCATTACACTATATATATCTATATACACATCAATAAACAGCAGATGTACTATACATGTCTATATACACATCAATAAACAACAGTTTCACTATACATATCTATATACACATCAATAAACAACAGTTTCACTATACATATCTATATACACATCAATAAACAACAGTTTCACTATACATATCTATATACACATCAATAAACAACCATTACACTATATATATCTATATACACATCAATAAACAACACATCAATAAACAACAGTTTCACTATACATATCTATATACACATCAATAAACAGCAGTTTTACTATACATATCTATATACACATCAATAAACAGCAGTTTCACTATACATATCTATATACACATCAATAAACAACAGTTTCACTATACATATCTATATACACATCAATAAACAACACATCAATAAACAACAGTTTCACTATACATATCTATATACACATCAATAAACATCCATTACACTATATATATCTATATACACATCAATAAACAACCATTACACTATATATATCTATATACACATCAATAAACAACCATTACACTATATATATCTATATACACATCAATAAACAACCATTACACTATATATATCTATATACACATCAATAAACAACCATTACACTATATATATCTATTAACACATCAATAAACAACCATTACACTATATATATCTATATACACATCAATAAACAGCAGTTTTACTATACATGTCTATATACACATCAATAAACAACAGTTTCACTATACATATCTATATACACATCAATAAACAACAGTTTCACTATACATATCTATATACACATCAATAAACAACAGTTTCACTATACATATCTATATACACATCAATAAACAACCATTACACTATATATATCTATATACACATCAATAAACAACACATCAATAAACAACAGTTTCACTATACATATCTATATACACATCAATAAACAGCAGTTTTACTATACATATCTATATACACATCAATAAACAACAGTTTCACTATACATATCTATATACACATCAATAAACAACAGTTTCACTATACATATCTATATACACATCAATAAACAACACATCAATTAACAACAGTTTCACTATACATATCTATATACACATCAATAAACAACAGTTTCACTATACATATCTATATACACATCAATAAACAACCATTACACTATACATATCTATATACACATCAATAAACAACAGTTTCACTATACATATCTATATACACATCAATAAACAACAGTTTCACTATACATATCTATATACACATCAATAAACAACAGTTTCACTATACATATCTATATACACATCAATAAACAACAGTTTCACTATACATATCTATATACACATCAATAAACAACAGTTTCACTATACATATCTATATACACATCAATAAACAACAGTTTTACTATACATATCTATATACACATCAATAAACAACACATCAATAAACAACAGTTTCAATATACATATCTATATACACATCAATAAACAACACATCAATAAACAACAGTTTCACTATACATATCTATATACACATCAATAAACAACAGTTTCACTATACATATCTATATACACATCAATAAACAACACATCAATAAACAACAGTTTCACTATACATATCTATATACACATCAATAAACAACAGTTTCACTATACATATCTATATACACATCAATAAACAACAGTTTCACTATACATATCTATATACACATCAATAAACAACAGTTTCACTATACATATCTATATACACATCAATAAACAACAGTTTTACTATACATATCTATATACACATCAATAAACAGCAGTTTCACTATACATATCTATATACACATCAATAAACAACAGTTTCACTATACATATCTATATACACATCAATAAACAACAGTTTCACTATACATATCTATATACATATCAATAAACAACACATCAATAAACAACAGTTTTACTATACATATCTATATACACATCAATAAGCAGCAGTTTCACTATACATATCTATATACACATCAATAAACAACAGTTTCACTATACATATCTATATACACATCAATAAACAACAGTTTCACTATACATATCTATATACACATCAATAAACAACAGTTTTACTATACATATCTATATACATATCAATAAACAACACATCAATAAACAACAGTTTTACTATACATATCTATATACACATCAATAAGCAGCAGTTTCACTATACATATCTATATACACATCAATAAACAACAGTTTCACTATACATATCTATATACACATCAATAAACAACAGTTTCACTATACATATCTATATACACATCAATAAACAACAGTTTTACTATACATATCTATATACACATCACTAAACAACACATCAATAAACAACAGTTTCACTATACATATCTATATACACATCAATAAACAACAGTTTCACTATACATATCTATATACACATCAATAAACAACAGTTTCACTATACATATCTATTTACATATCAATAAACAACACATCAATAAACAACAGTTTTACTATACATATCTATATACACATCAATAAACATCCATTACACTATATATATCTATATACACATCAATAAACAACCATTACACTATATATATCTATATACACATCAATAAACAACAGTTTCACTATACATATCTATATACACATCAATAAACAACAGTTTCACTATACATATCTATATACACATCAATAAACAACACATCAATAAACAACAGTTTCACTATACATATCTATATACACATCAATAAACAACCATTACACTATATATATCTATATACACATCAATAAACAACACATCAATAAACAACAGTTTCACTATACATATCTATATACACATCAATAAACAGCAGTTTTACTATACATATCTATATACACATCAATAAACAACAGTTACACTATACATATCTATATACACATCAATAAACAACAGTTTCACTATACATATCTATATACATATCAATAAACAACAGTTTCACTATACATATCTATATACACATCAATAAACAACCATTACACTATATATATCTATATACACATCAATAAACAACACATCAATAAACAACAGTTTCACTATACATATCTATATACACATCAATAAACAGCAGTTTTACTATACATATCTATATACACATCAATAAACAACAGTTTCACTATACATATCTATATACACATCAATAAACAACAGTTTCACTATACATATCTATATACACATCAATAAACAACACATCAATTAACAACAGTTTCACTATACATATCTATATACACATCAATAAACAACAGTTTCACTATACATATCTATATACACATCAATAAACAACCATTACACTATACATATCTATATACACATCAATAAACAACAGTTTCACTATACATATCTATATACACATCAATAAACAACAGTTTCACTATACATATCTATATACACATCAATAAACAACACATCAATAAACAACAGTTTCACTATACATATCTATATACACATCAATAAACAACAGTTTCACTATACATATCTATATACACATCAATAAACAACAGTTTCACTATACATATCTATATACACATCAATAAACAACAGTTTCACTATACATATCTATATACACATCAATAAACAACAGTTTCACTATACATATCTATATACACATCAATAAACAACAGTTTCACTATACATATCTATATACACATCAATAAACAACAGTTTCACTATACATATCTATATACACATCAATAAACAACACATCAATAAACAACAGTTTCACTAAACATATCTATATACACATCAATAATCAACACATCAATAAACAACAGTTTCACTATACATATCTATATACACATCAATAAACAACAGTTTCACTATACATATCTATATACACATCAATAAACAACAGTTTTACTATACATATCTATATACACATCAATAAACAGCAGTTTCACTATACATATCTATATACACATCAATAAACAACAGTTTTACTATATATATCTATATACACATCAATAAACAACAGTTTCACTATACATATCTATATACACATCAATAAACAACACATCAATAAACAACAGTTTTACTATACATATCTATATACACATCAATAAACAGCAGTTTCACTATACATATCTATATACACATCAATAAACAACAGTTTCACTATACATATCTATATACACATCAATAAACAACAGTTTTACTATACATATCTATATACACATCAATAAACAACACATCAATAAACAACAGTTTCACTATACATATCTATATACACATCAATAAACAGCAGTTTCACTATACATATCTATATACACATCAATAAACAACAGTTTTACTATACATATCTATATACACATCAATAAACAACACATCAATAAACAACAGTTTTACTATACATATCTATATACACATCAATAAACAACAGTTTTACTATACATATCTATATACACATCAATAAACAACACATCAATAAACAACAGTTTTACTATACATATCTACATACACATCAATAAACAACCATTACACTATATATATCTATATACACATCAATAAACAACACATCAATAAACAACAGTTTCACTATACATATCTATATACACATCAATAAACAACCATTACACTATATATATCTATATACACATCAATAAACAACCATTACACTATATAGATCTATATACACATCAATAAACAGCAGTTTCACTATACATATCTATATACACATCAATAAACAACAGTTTCACTATACATATCTATATACACATCAATAATCAACACATCAATAAACAACAGTTTCACTATACATATCTATATACACATCAATAAACAACAGTTTCACTATACATATCTATATACACATCAATAAACAACACATCAATAAACAACAGCTTTACTATACATATCTATATACACATCAATAAACAGCAGTTTCACTATACATATCTATATACACATCAATAAACAACAGTTTCACTATACATATCTATATACACATCAATAAACAACAGTTTCACTATACATATCTATATACACATCAATAAACAACAGTTTTACTATACATATCTATATACACATCAATAAACAGCAGTTTCACTATACATATCTATATACACATCAATAAACAACAGTTTTACTATACATATCTATATACACATCAATAAACAACACATCAATAAACAACAGTTTTACTATACATATCTATATACACATCAATAAACAACAGTTTTACTATACATATCTATATACACATCAATAAACAACACATCAATAAACAACAGTTTTACTATACATATCTATATACACATCAATAAACAACCATTACACTATATATATCTATATACACATCAATAAACAACACATCAATAAACAACAGTTTCACTATACATATCTATATACACATCAATAAACAACCATTACACTATATATATCTATATACACATCAATAAACAACCATTACACTATACATATCTATATACACATCAATAAACAACACATCAATAAACAAGAGTTTTACTATACATATCTATATACACATCAATAAACAACCATTACACTATATATATCTATATACACATCAATAAACAACAGTTTCACTATACATATCTATATACACATCAATAAACAACCATTACACTATATATATCTATATACACATCAATAAACAACACATCAATAAACAACAGTTTCACTATACATATCTATATACACATCAATAAACAACAGTTTCACTATACATATCTATATACATATCAATAAACAACAGTTTTACTATACATATCTATATACACATCAATAAACATCACATCAATAAACAACAGTTTTACTATACATATCTATATACACATCAATAAACAACACATCAATAAACAACAGTTTCACTATACATATCTATATACACATCAATAAACAACCATTACACTATATATATCTATATACACATCAATAAACAACACATCAATAAACAACAGTTTCACTATACATATCTATATACACATCAATAAACAACCATTACACTATATAGATCTATATACACATCAATAAACAGCAGTTTCACTATACATATCTATATACATATCAATAAACAACACATCAATAAACAACAGTTTCACTATACATATCTATATACACATCAATAAACAACCATTACACTATATATATCTATATACACATCAATAAACATCCATTACACTATATATATCTATATTCACATCAATAAACAACAGTTTCACTATACATATCTATATACACATCAATAAACAACAGTTTCACTATACATATCTATATACACATCAATAATCAACACATCAATAAACAACAGTTTTACTATACATATCTATATACACATCAATAAACAACAGTTTTACTATACATATCTATATACACATCAATAAACAACAGTTTTACTATACATATCTATATACACATCAATAAACAACAGTTTTACTATACATATCTATATACACATCAATAAACAACAGTTTCACTATACATATCTATATACACATCAATAAACAACACATCAATAAACAACACATCAATAAACAACAGTTTCACTATACATATCTATATACACATCAATAAACAACAGTTTCCCTTTACATATCTATATACACATCAATAAACAACAGTTTTACTATACATATCTATATACACATCAATAAACAACAGTTTTACTATACATATCTATATACACATCAATAAACAACAGTTTCACTATACATATCTATATACACATCAATAAACAACACATCAATAAACAACACATCAATAAACAACAGTTTCACTATACATATCTATATACACATCAATAAACAACAGTTTCCCTTTACATATCTATATACACATCAATGAACAACAGTTACACTATATATATCTATATACACATCAATAAACAACAGTTTTACTATACATATCTATATACACATCAATAAACAACAGTTTTACTATACATATCTATATACACATCAATAAACAACACATCAATAAACAACAGTTTCACTATACATATCTATATACACATCAATAAACAACACATCAATAAACAACAGTTTTACTATACATATCTATATACACATCAATAAACAACACATCAATAAACAACCATTACACTATACATATCTATATACACATCAATAAACAACAGTTTCACTATACATATCTATATACACATCAATAAACAACAGTTACACTATACATATCTATATACACATCAATAAACAACACATCAATAAACAACACATCAATAAACAACAGTTACACTATACATATCTATATACACATCAATAAACAACACATCAATAAACAACACATCAATAAACAACAGTTTCACTATACATATCTATATACACATCAATAAACAACAGTTTCCCTTTACATATCTATATACACATCAATAAACAACAGTTTTACTTTACATATCTATACACATCAATAAGCAATAGTTTTCTGAAAGTGCATCAATTTCCCAATTGCCTGAGAAGCTGCAAATCAGCTACAGAGTCATTTTTTCTATACTTGACCCAGCCTTGGCCCAGGCCTTGGAATTTTTCCTATTTTGTTGCCTTACAACCTTGAATTCAGATAGATTTTTGGAGGGTTTGTATCATTTGATTTACACAACATGCCTACCACTTTTAAGATGTAAAATATTTTTATTGTGAAGCAAACAGGAAATAACAGGTGCATAACTATTCACCCCCCAAAAGTCAATACTTTGTAGAGCCACCTTTTGCAGCAATTACAGATGCAAGTCTCTGAGGGTTATGTCTCTATAAGCTTGGCACATCTAGCCATTGGGATTTTTGCCCCATTTTTCAAGGCAAAACTGCTCCAGCTCCTTCAAGTTGGATGGGTTCCGCTGGTATACAGCATTCTTTAAGTCATACCACAGATTCTCAATTGGATTGAGGTCTGAGCTTTGAGTAGGCCATTCCAAGACATTTAAATGTTTCCCCTTAAACCACGTGAGTGTTGCTTTAGCAGTATGCTTAGTGTCATTGTCCTCCTGGAGGGTGAACCTCCGTCCCAGTCTCAAATCTCTGGAAGACTGAAACAGGTTTCCCTCAAGAATTTCCCTGTATTTAGCGCCATCCACCATTCCTTTAATTCTGACCAGTTTTCCAGTCCCTGTCGATGAAAATCATGTTGTTCTCGGGCTGATGAGAGGTGTTGGGTTTGCACCAGACATAGCACTTTCCTTGATGACCAAAAAGCTCAATTTTAGTCTCATCTGACAAGAATACCTTCTTCCATATGTTTGGGGAGTCTCCCATATGCCTTTTGGTGAACAACAAGCGTGTCTGCAAATGTATTTCTTTAAGCAATGGCTTTTTCTGGCAACTCTTCCAGCTCTGTGGAGTGTAAGTTTTAAAGTGGTCCTATGCACAGATACTCCAGTCTCCACTGTGGAGCTTTGCAGCTCCTTCAGGGTAATCTTTGGTCTCTTTGTTTCCTCTCTGATTAATGCCCTCCTTGCCTGGTCCGTGAGTTTAGGTGGGCGGCCCTCACTTGGCAGGATTGTTGTGGTGCCATATTCTTTTCATTTTTAATAATGGATTTAATGGTGCTCCGTGGGATGTTCAAAGTTTCGGATGTTTTTTTATAACCCAAACCTGAGCTGGCCTGCAACCTGTTTGGAGAGCTCCTTGGTCTTCATAGTGCCGCTTGCTTGGTGGTGCCCCTTGCTTAGTGGTGTTGCAGACTCTGGGGCCTTTCAGAACAGGTGTATATATACTGAGATCATGTGACAGATTGCACACAGGTGGACTTTATTTAACCAATTATGTGACTTCTGAAGGTAAGATCTTATTTGGGGGCTTCATAGCAAAGGGGGTGAATACATATGCACGCACCACTTCTCCGTTTTACATTATTTTTATTTTTTTGAAACAAGTTATTTTATTAATTTCACTTCGCCAATTTGGACTATTTTGTATATGTCCATTACATGAAATCCAAATAAAAATCAATTTACATTACAGGTTGTAATACAACAAAATAGGAAAAACGCCAAGGGGTGTGAATACTTTTGCAAGGCACTGTGGCTGACAGAGGAAATGTCAGAGTAATACATTGTGAAGAAAGCTTGTTGGAATTATTTGAGGATCAGTGTTAATCTGTTTGGTATCGCTAATAAATGCAGTAGGACAGTGATCACTGAGATCATTGAAAACAATCACAGTAAGGTATTGAATTGTTACCCAGAAATTATTTGATATCGACATAAAAACAGCTGCATTGGACCTTTAAGACCTTGGGACAGGATGAAGCCAGTACTGGAACTAGAGATGTGGACACACACACACACACACGCACGCACGCACGCACGCACGCACGCACACACACACACACACACACACACACACACACACACACACACACACACACACACACACACACACACACACACACACACACACACACACACACACACACACACACACACACACACACACACACACACACACACACACACACACACACACACACACACACACACACACACACACACACACACACACACACACACACACACACACACACACACACACACACACACACACACACACACACACACACACACACACACACACACACACACACACACACACACACACACACACACACACACACACACACACACACACACACACACACACACACACACACACTTGGCTACCGTTAGCAATAAATAATACCTAATACCCTGGCTGTTCCAAGCTCAGTATTCAATCTCATATGGCCCCTATCTGCCCTCTTCACCCACGTTAGGAATTAGAGCTTATCGGGGTGTTTCATTAGAAGCAGGTCAATCAGGCACCATCATTACACTGCTGAAGTTAGCAACAACTGACCCTAACACCTAACTACAGGACAGGCTCCTTTTAAAGTTATGTCACTGCCTTAGCAAAAACTGACCCTAACACCTAACTACAGGACAGGCTCCTTTTAAAGTTATGTCACTGCCTTAGCAACAACTGACAAATATAATAACCTGCTGTGGAGAGATCTGCCTCCATGACCTGATTAACTGTCCCCCTGAGTACAATAACTATACCCTGCAGCAGAAGGAACTCTGGATCTGTCCCGAATGATGCCAACGGATGAAAAATGACCTCCCTGAATGTTACTCTAATAGCACAGACCCAACCATGCAATGCTGTTAGCCTGTCAGTAGCCTATGTAGACTTGACCCCTAATTGAATGCAAAGCCAATGCTACCAGTTACGTAGCAGCATTTATTGGTTGATAGTGCGCAGACTGAACTGTATACCAATTAAATAGAAAAACCACAAATCCTCAGCGTGTGTGAGTGCGTGCGTTCATTTGTGTGTGTGCGCATGTATGTGCTTGTGTGTTTGTGTGTGCATGCGTGCATGGGAGTGTGTATGTGTGTGTCAGGAAGGAAGGTCTGTGCTAACCCCAGCTAAGGGCCACTCCAGATGACTTTATAAATAGACCCCAGGCCCAGCTATTTACACAACACATACATCATCAGCTCTGGGGGCTACACTGCCCCCCTGGCTCCTTCCCTCCCCCTCTCTACTTCTCTCATTCTCTCCTCCTCCCTCTTTCCCTGGCTCCCTCCCTCCCCCTCTCTACTTCTCTCATTCTCTGCCTCCCTCTGTCCCTGGCTCCCTCCCCCTCTCTACTTCTCTCCCTCTCTGCCTCCCTCTCTCCCTGGCTTCCTCCCTCTCTCTCTACATCTCTCACTCACTGCCTCCTCTCCCTGGCTTCCTCCCTCCCTCTCTACATCTCTCACTCTCTGCCTACCTCTCTCCCTGGCTTCCTCCCTCCCTCTCTACATCTCTCACTCTCTGCCTCCTCTCCCTGGCTCCCTCTCTCCCACTCTCTACTTCTCTCACTCTCTGCCTACCTCTCTCCCTGGCTCCCTCCCTCCCTCTCTACATCTCTCACTCTCTGCCTACCTCTCTCCCTGGCTCCCCCCTCCCACTCTCTACTTCTCTCCCTCTCTGCCTCCCTCTCTCCCTGGCTTCCTCCCTCCCTCTCTACATCTCTCACTCTCTGCCTCCTCTCCCTGGCTTCCTCCCTCCCTCTCTACATCTCTCACTCTCTGCCTACCTCTCTCCCTGGCTTCCTCCCTCCCTCTCTACACCTCTCACTCTCTGCCTCCTCTCCCTGGCTCCCTCCCTCCCACTCTCTACTTCTCTCACTCTCTGCCTACCTCTCTCCCTGGCTTCCTCCCTCCCTCTCTACATCTCTCACTCTCTGCCTACCTCTCTCCCTGGCTTCCTCCCTCCCTCTCTACATCCCTCACTCTCTGCCTCCTCTCCCTGGCTTCCTCCCTCCCTCTCTACATCTCTCACTCTCTGCTTCCTCTCCCTGGCTCCCTCCCTCCCACTCTCTACTTCTCTCCCTCTCTGCCTCCCTCTCTCCCTGGCTCCCTCCCTCTCTACTTCTCTCCCTCTCTGCCTCCCTCTCTCCCTGGCTTCCTCCCTCCCTCTCTACATCTCTCCCTCTCTGCCTCCTCTCCCTGGCTCCCTCCCTCCCACTCTCTACTTCTCTCACTCTCTGCCTACCTCTCTCCCTGGCTCCCTCCCTCCCTCTCTACATCTCTCACTCTCTGCCTACCTCTCTCCCTGGCTCCCCCCTCCCACTCTCTACTTCTCTCCCTCTCTGCCTCCTCTCCCTGGCTTCCTCCCTCCCTCTCTTACATCTCTCCCTCTCTGCCTCCTCTCCCTGGCTTCCTCTCTCTTTACCACTCTACCTCTCCATACCTTAAAGCACAATTTGGCCAAACAGTTTGACCTTCCGCTATCGGTTCTCTCACACTCTCTTTCTCTCTCTTCCTCCCTCCCTTTCTCACTCTGTACCTTTCCTCCTCTCCAAAACTCGCAAGGCAGCCTGACTTAGACTCTAGTGGTTGTTCAACAGTTTGTCCATTCTCTCTATCATGGCACCCCTTCTCGCTCTTCTCTTGCACTTTCTCCCCATTTATCTTTACCTTATGCTTTTTTGTTTCCTCTCATTTTTTTACTTATTACATCTTGTCTCCACTCTAGTTTTAAAAAATGCACTCTTTCTCTTCATTGCCTTCTGTCTCTGCAGGTCACTGCTTACTTGGGCCAGTAACAGCTGGTGTAGTCTAGAGTTCTGTATGCAAGTTGTGGACATACTACAGTGCCTTTTGTTACATTACAGCCTTATTCTAAATACATTTTCCTCATCAATGTACACACAATACGCCATAATGACAAAGCAAAATCAGGTTTTAAGACATTTTTGCTACTTTAATAAAAAAAACGGAAATATCACATCTACATGAGTATTCAGACCTTCTACTCAGTACTTTGGTGAAGCACCTTTGGCAGCAATTACAGCATTGAGTCTTCTTGGGTATGATGCTACAAGCTTGGCACACCTGTATTTGGGGAGTTTCTCCCATTCTTCTCGGCAGATCCTCTCAAGGTCTGTCAGGTTGGATGGGGAGCATTGCTGCACAACTTTTTTCAGGTCTCTCCAGAGATGTTTGATCGGGTTCAAATCCGGGCTCTGGGTGGGCCACTCAAGAATGTTCAGAGACTTGTCCCGAAGCCTGCTTTGTCTTGGCTGTGTGCCTAGGGTCGTTGTCCTGTTGGAAGGTGAACCTGAGCCCCAGTCTGTAGTCTTGAACGCTCTGGAGCATGTTTTCATCAAGGATCTCTCTGTACTTTGCTCCGTTCATCTTTGCCTTGATCCTGACTAGTCTCCCAGTCTCTGCCGCTGAAAAATATCCCCACCGCATGATGCTGCCACCACCATGCTTCACCGTAGGGATGGTGCCGGGTTTTCTCCAGACGTGACGCTTGGCATTCAGGCCAAAGAGTTCAATCTTGGTTTTATCACACCAGAGAATCTTGTTTCTCATGGTCTTAGAGTCTTTAGATGCCTTTTGGCAAACTCCAAACAGGCTGTCATGTGCCTTTTACAGAGGAGTGGCTTCCGTCTGGGAAATCAACCATAAAGGCCTGATTGGTGGAGTGCTGCATAGATGGTTGTTCTTATGGAAGGTTCTCCCATCTCCACAGAGGAACTCTGGAGCTCTGTCAGAGTGACCATCGGGTTCTTGGTCACCTCCCTGACCAAGGCCCTTCTCCCCCGTTTGGCCGGGCAGCCAGCTCTAGAGTCTTGGTGGTTCCAAACTTCTTCCATTTAAGAGTGATGGAGGCCACTGTGGACCTTCAATGCTGCAGACATTTTTTAGAACCCTTCCCCAGATCTGTGCCTCGAACACAATCTTGTCTCGGAGCTCTACGGACGATCCCTTCGACCTCATGGCTTGGTTTTTGCTCTGACATGCACAGGTGTGTGCCTTTCCACATCATGTCCAATCATTTGAATTTACCACAGGTGGACTCCAATCAAGTTGAAGAAACATCTCAAGGATGATCAATGGAAACAGGATGCACCTGGTATTTCTGGTTTTCAAGAAAACAGTCAGGTTCAAACTAGGGATTTTGTGGCTAATTGAGGTAAAACAGTAATTCTGCTCATAGATTATGTATGTATGAACTACACATTGACACATCCCAAATCGGGAGGTTTATAAAATACTTATTTATTGCCAAAGTACCAGAGCATGTCTTTAACACCCCTCACCCCCTCTCTTTGTAAATGGTTGTGCTGGATCCCCCCCTCAGTTGTAGATGTTTAGGGTGCGCTATTTCCAGGAAACAGGGGGACAGGGCTCATGTGACAGGGTTGGGGGGGAGTTCATACAGGAGCACGGACACTCTGTTTGACAAATGGAAACACATGGTGCAGGGAGACAATGGATTGCCAACACAAAGATGCTGATCCAGGCGTAGATCTGTGGGAGGCTGTCTGCATGGCAGAGAGAGAGAGAGAGTGAGAGAGGTGATTAAATAATAGCACATAGCCAGGAGGACAGTTTGATATGAGGGACAGTGAGACAACAGGACAGAGAGGGGGTGGGGCAAAGCCAGAGGGACAGATAGACAGGAGGACAGACCGAGTTAAACAGAGACAGACAGAGTTAAACAGAGAGACAGACTGGGTAAATAAGATACAGTAGATAACCAGACTGAGCGAGACAAGACGGTGAGATGTGCCCCGCCCCTTTGTTAAGTCAGTAATACTGGAATTGTTCTGCTGGATCAGGGGAATGGCATCAGTAAAGGAGTCTGGATGATTCTGGATGATTCTCAAATTAACTATCTTACTAGAGGGAGCACTGACTCACACAATGTCACCTGATCTAGGTCATAAAGGCTGTGAGTGATTGAGTGTGAGTGTGTATGCGAGGGAGAATGCGAGGGAGAATGTGCACTTGTTGTTTGTGTGTGTTTGTGTCCAGGGCTGTAACCAGGGTTAGAGTATTAGTGAGTGGGAGGCAGAGCTCCGCACAAACATACATCAAAATGGAGCACACAGATGATCATATTATCACATTCACATGAATTATTAGAATATTACTTACAATTCTGTATTAATATCAGTGATGTAGAGGTAAAAAAAAGAGGGTAATGTATAAGACAAAACAACCACCGATATAAACTAAAACATTACATTTTTACAGAACTGTATTGTTTGCATTTCTTAAAATATCATTTGAATGTAGGCCTATAGGGAAAATAGGCCATGTGGATGTGTTCATATTGTAACATACAGTTGAAGTCGGAAGTTTACATACACCTTAGCCAAATACATTTGAACTCAGATTTTCACAATTCCTGACATTTAATCCTAGTAAAAATCCCCTGTCTTAGGTCAGTTAGATCACCACTTTATTTTAAGAATGTGAAATGTCAGAATAATAGTAGAGAGGATTATTTATTTCAGCTTTTATTTTTTTCATCACATTCCCAGTGGGTCAGAAGTTTACATACACTCAATTAGTATTTGGTAGCATTGCCTTTAAATTGTTTAATCTGGGACAGACGTTTTGGGTAGCTTACCACATTAAGTTGGGTGAATTTCGGCCCATTCCACCTGACAGAGCGAGAGTTCTGCCCACAAATCTTCTATGGGACTGAGGTCAGGGCTTTGTGATGGCCACTCCAATACCTTGACTAGATTGATTACCATGCCTGGGCAGGATAACGCATGTGCAGGAATGACACTCGTGGCAGTTAGACGAGGCCAGCTCTAAGTTATGTACATTCAATACCCCTTATTGCATTGCCTCAGCTCCTGAAGTTTATTACAAAACCATACATCTGATCTACGAACACATTGAAGGTGTGGACATGTCGATGGATGACATTGTTGTATGGGGGACATCGAAAGCAGAGCATGACACAAGACGGAAAAAAGTGCTAGAATCAGTAAGGAAGGCAAACTTGAAACTGAACAAAGAGAAATGCCAGCTTGGTGTAACGGAGTTGACTTTCATTGGAGACATCATCGGCAGTGAAGGCATCAGACCTGACCCGAGAAAGATATCTGCTGTGGATAACATGCCAAAACAATAAAGCAAAAAGGATGCCCAGAGGTTTAATGGGATGGTCAAGTACTTGGGAAAGAAGAGAAGATTGCTCCACTGAGAAGACTGGCGGAAAAGAAAATGAAATGGAGTCATGAACATGAGACCGCATTAAACAACTTGAAATAACAGCTGACAGAGAAACCAGTCTTGAGATTATACGACCCAGCGAGACCCATCAAGATATCATCAGATGCATCACAGAGTGGACTGTTCTGTTGCAGAAGTACGACAACAACTGGCAACCAGTGGCATATGCATCTTGTTCAATAACTGACCCTGAGACCCACTTAAATTGAAAAGGAGCTGCTCAGCATAACATATGCTTGTGAGAGATCCCATCAGTATGTGTCAGGACAAGTGATCAGCGTTGAAATGGATCACAAACTACTGATTCCGCTGTTTCAAAAACCACTGAATGACTGTCCGCTGGGAGTCCAAACAATGATGATCAAACTACAACGCTATGCTATGAATGTAGAATACACTCCAGGAAAGATGATGCACACAGCAGACACTATTTCTAGAGCTGTGGACCCGAAGGCGCCAGAAAGGACCAAAGCAGATGAAGAAGTGAGAGCAGAAGTGGATATGATCACACCAGCATTGCCAGTTGCAGATGGAAGATGGAAACATAGGGACTGAGACAGAAAAAGACACAAACATGAAGAACATGAAGAAAATAATAATCAACAAATGGTCTAACATGGAACGAGACTTAACCGAATACTGGAACTGCTGAGCTGAGCTGACAGTAGTTGAGGGTCTTGCAAATTATTACAGATTACAAAGTGAAACCCAGATGCTGCCCAGTGCCTTTTATGCTCGCTTCGAGGCAAGCAACACTGAAGCATGCATGAGAGGACCAAATGTTCCGGACGACTGTGTGAACACGCTCTCTGTAGCCAATGTGAGACCTTTAAACAGGTCAACATTCACAAAGCCGAGGGGCCAGATGGATTACCAGGACATGTACTCAAAGCATGCGTGGACCAACTGGCAAGTGTCTGCACCGACCGAGTCTGTAATACCTACAGTTGAAGTCGGAAGTTTACATACACTTAGGTTGGAGTCATTAAAACTCCTTTTTCAACCACTCCACAAATGTATTGTTAACAAACTATAGTTTTAGTCATTTTTCCAACAATTGTTTACAGACAGATTATTTCACTTAGAATTCACTGTATCACAATTCCAGTGGGTCAGAAGTTTACATACACTAAGTTGACTGTACCTTTAAACAGCTTGGACAATTCCAAAAAATTATGTCATGGCTTTAGTTAGAAGCTTCTGATAACCCTAACCCTGACCCTAATTGACACAATTTGAGTCAATTGGAGGGATACCTGTGGATGTATTTCAAGGCCTACCTTCAAACTCAGTGCCTCTTTGCTTGACATCATGGGACAATCAAAAGAAATCAGCCAAGACCTCAGAAAATAAATTGTAGACCTCCACAAGTTTGGTTCATCCTTGGGAGCAATTTCCAAATGCCTAAAGGTACCATGTTCATCTGTACAAACAATTGTGTGCAAGTATAAACACCATGGGACCACGCAGCCATCATACCACTCAGGAAGGAGACACGTTCTGTCTCCTAGAGATGAACGTACTTTGGTGCGAAAAGTGCAAATCAATCCCAGAACAACAGCAAAAGACCTTGTGAAGATGCTGGAGGAAACAGGTACAAAAGTATCTATATCCGCAGTAAAACGAGTCCTATATCGACATCACCTGAAAGGTTGCTCAGCAAGGAAGAAGCCACTGCTCCAAAACCGCCATAAAAAAGCCAGACTACGGTTTGCAGTTGCACATGGGGACAAAGATCGTACTTTTTGGAGAAAAGTCCTCTGGTCTGATGAAACAAAAATAGAACTGTTTGGCCATAATGACCATCGTTATGTTTGGAGGAACCCCTGTATATAGCCTCATTATTGTTATTTTATTGTGTTACTTTATTTTATTTTTTACTTTATTTTATTTATTAAAAATTCTCTTAACTCTATTTCTTGAACTCTATTGTTGGTTAAGGGCTTCTAAGTAAGCATTTCACGGTGAGGTCTACACCTGTTGTATTCGGCGCATGTGACAAATAAAATTAGATTTGATTTAATGGAATGGATGACCTTGTTCTTACAGACTACTACTCCCTGTATCCAGAGGTTTGTCGGCTGAACACCACCACCTCAGACACTGAGGTAATGTGTATGAAATCCATGAATCCACTCTGAAGTCACCAGCGACAGAGTGGCAAGTGAAGTCTCCAGCGACAGAGTGGCAAGTGGAGTCTCCAGCGACACAGAGTGGCAAGTAAAGTCTCCAGCGACACAGAGTGGCATGTGAAGTCTCCAGCGACAGAGTGGCAAGTGAAGTCTCCAGCGACAGAGTGGCAAGTGAAGTCTCCAGCGACAGAGTGGCAAGTGAAGTCTCCAGCGACAGAGTGGCAAGTGGAGTCTCCAGCGACAGAGTGGCAAGTGAAGTCTCCAGCGACAGAGTGGCAAGTGAAGTCTCCAGCAACACAGAGTGGCAAGTGAAGTCTCCAGCGACAGAGTGGCAAGTGAAGTCACCAGCGACACAGAGTGGCAAGTGAAGTCTCCAGCGACAGAGTGGCAAGTGAAGTCTCCAGCGACAGAGTGGCAAGTGAAGTCTCCAGCGACAGAGTGGCATGTGAAGTCTCCAGCGACAGAGTGGCATGTGAAGTCTCCAGCGACAGAGTGGCAAGTGAAGTCTCCAGCGACAGAGTGGCAAGTGAAGTCTCCAGTGACAGAGTTGCATGTGAAGTCTCCAGCGACAGAGTGGCATGTGAAGTCTCCAGCGACAGAGTGGCAAGTGAAGTCTCCAGCGACAGAGTGGCAAGTGGAGTCTCCAGCGACACAGAGTGGCAAGTGAAGTCTCCAGCGACACAGAGTGGCAAGTGAAGTCTTCAGCGACAGAGTGGCAAGTGAAGTCTCCAGCGACACAGAGTGGCATGTGAAGTCTCCAGCGACACAGAGTGGCAAGTGAAGTCTTCAGCGACAGAGTGGCAAGTGAAGTCTCCAGCGACACAGAGTGGCAAGTGAAGTCTCCAGCGACACAGAGTGGCAAGTGAAGTCTTCAGCGACAGAGTGGCAAGTGAAGTCTCCAGCGACACAGAGTGGCAAGTGAAGTCTCCAGCGACACAGAGTGGCATGTGAAGTCTCCAGCGACACAGAGTGGCAAGTGAAGTCTTCAGCGATACTAGACTGCAATCCTCTAATGCAAAAGTTCAAACAATTCAGCAAGGACTGGGACTTCGTCCACGCTACGTCAAGTCCACACTTCCCACAATCGAACGGACTCGTGGAGAAATCTGTTCAGACAGTGGAGAAACTGATGTACAACGCAAAAGACAGTGGAGAGACTGATGTACAACGCAAAAGACAGCGGAGAGACTGATGTACAAAGCAAAAGACAGTGGAGAGACTGATGTACAATGCAAAAGACAGCGGAGAGACTGATGTACAAAGCAAAAGACAGTGGAGAGACTGATGTACAATGCAAAAGACAGTGGAGAGACTGATGTACAAAGCAAAAGACAGTGGAGAGACTGATGTACAAAGCAAAAGACAGTGGAGAGACTGATGTACAAAGCAAAAGACAGTGGAGAGACTGATGTACAAAGCAAAAGACAGCGGAGAGACTGATGTACAATGCAAAAGACAGTGGAGAGACTGATGTACAAAGCAAAAGACAGCGGAGAGACTGATGTACAAAGCAAAAGACAGTGGAGAGACTGATGTACAAAGCAAAAGACAGTGGAGAGACTGATGTACAATGCAAAAGACAGTGGAGAGACTGATGTACAAAGCAAAAGACAGCGGAGAGACTGATGTACAAAGCAAAAGACAGTGGAGAGACTGATGTACAAAGCAAAAGACAGTGGAGAGACTGATGTACAATGCAAAAGACAGTGGAGAGACTGATGTACAATGCAAAAGACAGTGGAGAGACTGATGTACAAAGCAAAAGACAGCGGAGAGACTGATGTACAAAGCAAAAGACAGCGGAGAGACTGATGTACAAAGCAAAAGACAGCGGAGAGACTGATGTACAAAGCAAAAGACAGCGGAGAGACTGATGTACAAAGCAAAAGACAGTGGAGAGACTGATGTACAAAGCAAAAGACAGCGGAGAGACTGATGTACAAAGCAAAAGACAGCGGAGAGACTGATGTACAAAGCAAAAGACAGTGGAGAGACTGATGTACAAAGCAAAAGACAGCGGAGAGACTGATGTACAAAGCAAAAGACAGTGGAGAGACTGATGTACAAAGCAAAAGACAGCGGAGAGACTGATGTACAAAGCAAAAGACAGCGGAGAGACTGATGTACAAAGCAAAAGACAGTGGAGAGACTGATGTACAAAGCAAAAGACAGCGGAGAGACTGATGTACAAAGCAAAAGACAGTGGAGAGACTGATGTACAAAGCAAAAGACAGCGGAGAGACTGATGTACAAAGCAAAAGACAGTGGAGAGACTGATGTACAAAGCAAAAGACAGTGGAGAGACTGATGTACAAAGCAAAAGACAGCGGAGAGACTGATGTACAAAGCAAAAGACAGCAGAGAGACTGATGTACAAAGCAAAAGACAGCGGAGAGACTGATGTACAAAGCAAAAGACAGCGGAGAGACTGATGTACAAAGCAAAAGACAGTGGAGAGACTGATGTACAAAGCAAAAGACAGTGGAGAGACTGATGTACAAAGCAAAAGACAGTGGAACTGACTTCTACAGGAGCCTGCTTGTTTACCGCACGTTGCCACTTGACTGGGAGTTTTCTCCAGCACACCTCCTCATGGGATGCAGACTGAGGACCAACTGACCCATCACGGAGGACCTCCTAAAAAGGAAAGACAGAGAGAAAGTGAGGAAGTTCAAAGAACAACCAAAAACAAATCAAAAGTTCTACTATGACAGAGGGACAAGAAACCTATCTGAACTCCAACCTGGTGACAACATGAGGTACAAAGACGAAACAAACGCATGGACACAAAAAGGAACAGGTACTGAAGTACAGCCAAGGTCATACAACATACGAACAGAAGATGGCGCTGTTCTATGGAGAAATCGCTGTGATCTTCTAATCTAAGGGGACCAGCAACAGACAGTCATGACACTGTTGAAGAGGCCGAAAGCACAGCTCTGGCAGTAGCCCAGCGTGATGAACAAATCATCAAAAGATCGACAATGCAAGTGTGTCCTCGTGTAGTTAAGGCCATGTTTGTGTTGTTGCAAATAGATACGGAACACTTGTGTGGACCTGTGGGGCTAAGAACAACTAAAGGAGAAAAAAGATAGAGGGAGAGAAAGGTGCTGCAGGGTTAAAGATGCACTCTCAAACTTTTGTATCATTTCAGCCACTAGTTTTGAAAGTGGTGCTCACAAGCCAAAACTGGTCCCTGTTTTTTGTGTACAATGTCATCCAGTTTGTGTGATATGTTATGATTTTTTTTTTGTTTGTTGACCAGTTAAGAACAAATTCTTATTTTCAAAGACAGCCTAGGAACAGTGGGTTAACTGCCTTGTTCAGGGGCAGAACAACAGATTTTTACCTTGTCAGCTCGGGGATTCAATCTGGCAACCTTTCAGTTACTAGTCCAATGCTCTGACCACTAGGTTACCTGCCACCCTACACATTTGTGTGATATCATCCCATTTTATGCAATTTGTGTGATATGTTAAGAATCCAATTTTTGCAAATGATACAAATTTGTTGTGCTTAAGATTCCAGAGTGCATCTTTAACAAGGGGTTGTGTGGAGAAAAGATGCACCAGACAAGAATGGGCAGTCTTGTGGAGGGGCGGGGAGAAAGGCCTTCAACCAATAAACAAGTCTGGAGGTTGTTTATTGGTACAAATTGGGTCAGTCCCCCCCATTCCTTGATTTTAACGTCTACAGATGTTGATTTTTGAGCCAATCTGGCCTGGAAAATTGTTTTTTTCTTCAACATCCATAAAAGAGGTTGTTTAAACTTTCACTCTGTACCTTCACTGTGGACATCAGGCAGTCATATTTTCTATGTCTTGCTGACTGGGTCTTGCTCACTATGCCCTCCCTCCCTATTTCTCAGGGTGAAAGCAGAGTGTTCAGAATGGCGGGTCAGTGTGTTCCCTGGCCTGATCTCTCCATCACTCAACCTGTCATCAGCCATGCCTGCCTGACCTTGTTAGGCCAGCGCTTCTCTCCCCCGCACCCCTCCCCACCTCTCCTCACCCCCAGCCTCATCCCAGAGACTATGTAGCCCCGATATGTCAGGGGGATGATGAGTGTGTGTCCCTCTTGAAGTGACTTTGGGAGAGAGCGCGCCAGCGGAGTTTTGTTGTCTGTGACTCTGGTAGTATGTGTGACAATATTTATATTGGTCAAGTTCATGGAAGCCTACTGCGCTCAGGTTTCCCCCATACAAGCTATTAATGGTCCCCATGGGAACCCTCTTTTCAACACAAGTAGGGGATCAAACAAAGGGTCAGGTGTTTCGGTCGTGATATTCACTCATCTTTGTTGCAATGCCTTTTGATGTAGCAATATAATTGTCTACTCTAGTTTCTTAATCCTGCACGGTCCTTCGGGTCCCACAGCACATTTCTGCTTCAGCCCATCACCTAATTCAACTACCCAACCTAACGTTAAAGCCCTTGATTAGCATGATAATCAAGGGTTAGTGCTGGGCACGATCAAAATATGCACCCCTGTGGGTTCAGAGGACCAGGATTAAGAACTCCATGAATACAGAAATATGTGTGACCTTTAGCTACAAGCAACTCTGGACAGTGATACAGGCCGTGCAAGCTTTTACTCCAGCCCCACACTAGCATGCCTCATTCAATCTAGACCATGATACAGTGCCTTGCGAAAGTATTCGGCCCCCTTGAACTTTGCGACCTTTTGCCACATTGCAGGCTTCAAACATAAAGATATAAAACTGTATTTTTTTGTGAAGAATCAACAACAAGTGGGACACAATCATGAAGTGGAACGACATTTATTGGATATTTCAAACTTTTTTAACAAATCAAAAACTGAAAAATTGGGCGTGCAAAATTATTCAGCCCCTTTACTTTCAGTGCAGCAAACTCTCTCCAGAAGTTCAGTGAGGATCTCTGAATGATCCAATGTTGACCTAAATGACTAATGATGATAAATACAATCCACCTGTGTGTAATCAAGTCTCCGTATAAATGCACCTGCACTGTGATAGTCTCAGAGGTCCGTTAAAAGCGCAGAGAGCATCATGAAGAACAAGGAACAGACCAGGCAGGTCCGAGATACTGTTGTGAAGAAGTTTAAAGCCGGATTTGGATACAAAAAGATTTCCCAAGCTTTAAACATCCCACGGAACACTGTGCAAGCGATAATATTGAAATGGAAGGAGTATCCGACCACTGCAAATCTACCAAGACCTGGCCGTCCCTCTAAACTTTCAGCTCATACAAGGAGAAGACTGATCAGAGATGCAGCCAAGAGGCCCATGATCACTCTGGATGAACTGCAGAGATCTACAGCTGAGGTGGGAGACTCTGTCCATAGGACAACAATCAGTCGTATATTGCACAAATCTGGCCTTTATGGAAGAGTGGCAAGAAGAAAGCCATTTCTTAAAGATATCCATAAAAAGTGTTGTTTAAAGTTTGCCACAAGCCACCTGGGAGACACACCAAACATGTGGAAGAAGGTGCTCTGGTCAGATGAAACCAAAATTGAACTTTTGGCAACAATGCAAAATGTTATGTTTGGCGTAAAAGCAACACAGCTGAACACACCATCCCCACTGTCAAACATGGTGGTGGCAGCATCATGGTTTGGGCCTGCTTTTCTTCAGCAGGGACAGGGAAGATGGTTAAAATTGATGGGAACATGGATGGAGCCAAATACAGGACCATTCTGGAAGAAAACCTGATGGAGTCTGCAAAAGACCTGAGACTGGGACGGAGATTTGTCTTCCAACAAGACAATGATCCAAAACATAAAGCAAAATCTACAATGGAATGGTTCAAAAATAAACATATCCAGGTGTTAGAATGGCCAAGTAAAAGTCCAGACCTGAATCCAATCGAGAATCTGTGGAAAGAACTGAAAACTGCTGTTCACAAATGCTCTCCATCCAACCTCACTGAGCTCGAGCTTTTTTGCAAGGAGGAATGGGAAAAAATGTCAGTCTCTCGATGTGCAAAACTGATAGAGACATACCCCAAGCGACTTACAGCTGTAATCGCAGCAAAAGGTGGCGCTACAAAGTATTAACTTAAGGGGGCTGAATAATTTTGCATGTCCAATTTTTCAGTTTTTGATTTGTTAAAAAGTTTGAAATATCCAATAAATGTCGTTCCACTTCATGATTGTGTCCCACTTGTTGTTGATTATTCACAAAAAAATACAGTTTTATATCTTTATGTTTGAAGCCTGAAATGTGGCAAAAGGTCGCAAAGTTCAAGGGGGCCGAATACTTTCGCAAGGCACTGTAAGTTGGTGTACAGTTAGAGCTGGGCTGAAACAAAAGCCTGCACACACTGCTGCTCTTTCAAAACCAAAATTGGCCACTTCTGAGCTGAGACCACACTCACCAACTACACTGTTGTCTGGTGAATATAGCATATCTAATAAGTTGAAGTATCATACACACTCATTCATAGAATCTACCCTGTAAAGAACTTTATTATACACAGATTTAAAATAGATATTGATAACAAATGTGTACTTTGTGGTTGTGACCCAGTGACTCTTGACCATTTATTTTAGAACTGTTCTTATGTCAGAAGTTTTTTGAGTGAGTTAGAAAATGTTATTTGAAAATAAACAACTATTAATGTTAATCTGAGAGACTCTGATGTTATGTTTTATTTTGATCCAAATGATATGGACCCTGATTTAACTTTCATTGTTCATGTGTTTATTTTTCATGCAAGACTCTTCATCCATAAAATGAAGTGAGCAGAGAACAAACTCTTCTTCACATTATTGAAGATAGAATGTAAATATTATTTTGAAATGATCCGTAAATGTAAAAACAAAAAAGCAAAACACACCATCAAAAATTGGACAAATTGAAAATGTATTTGATATGTAATACCCCTGTTAGGTTTATGTACTCTTGTTTGTATATTTCTGTTTTTGTATTTGTTGTGTTCATAATTAAAAAAAAAATTAAACTCACTAAGTTTACTGCCCCGCCTAGTGGAGAAAGGGGATCCCTGCAAGCGCAAGGTCTGCCAGACCTGTATCAGTCATTCCAACATATTCCTTCAGCTGTTCTAAAGCATACTGGGCTAATTGTTAATGTTCATATTTATTATACAATATTCTACCTATCATCGTCTGTTGATCATTATTCTTTCAGTTGTTTGTATTTGTAAAGAGTAAGTTCCTAGTTCAATGCGCTGATAGATGTGTTTACTATTAGGGATGGTTATTGTGAAATCAACAGATATATATTTTTGATAATGAGTTTGTGTTGTTTGGGTGTATACGAAACCAACTCTGGACTAGAACAATTGTCCCTGAATCTCTGCCAGATTGGAGGAGAGGAAAGTCTGAGAGAAAGAGAATTCTAATGAGAGGGGAGGACAAGGGGTGGAGGAGAAGAAGGAGGAGGGGATGGAGAGAGGAGGAGGGGAAAGGAGAGAGGACAAAATATTCAAAACAAAGGACGCTTTTGGACGACAGGAAAAGTTGTGAGTATGAAAACATTGTGTTATTTTCTTAATTTTGAAGACTATAAAGACATTAGTAGCACTGCAGTACTGTATATAGAATGCTTAAAATAAATAACATGAAGTACATATATAAAAGATGCATAGAGAAACCAAACTATTTTACTGCAAAAAACGAACTTTACATGAAGTCATCCTAATAGAATACTGTTTGTGAACTTCGGTCATGGATGACAATATGTCATTCAGACCTAAAGTATTTTAGAAAGCTATGTGCCCTGGCATACAAGAGTGTATAAATGAGTCGAAGCAAGTTAAATCAATTTAACGTATTCAGGGCCTGGGTAAGATGCTGGTAAAGGAGGAACAGGGTGTTAAACATATTGAGTGACAAAACTGTTCGGACACTTTAGAACATTCTTAATAAGGTTTGCGAAAAGAGAAGTGTATGAAAAGAGTGTGTATGAGAAAGGAGGAGTAGAGGGGTGCTCAAATAGGGCACAAAAAACACATTCTTTTGTGAGAACTCATGTCTTGGACTCCAAACTCACACTGACACATCACAAGAGGAATGATGCAGGGAGAGAGCTGAGGGTGTGTGTGTGTGTGTGTGTGTGTGTGTGTGTGTGTGTGTGTGTGTGTGTGTGTGTGTGTGTATGTGTGAGAGAGAGAGAGACAGAGAGAGAGTGAGGTGTTTGTCTCTATATACTGATACTACCAACAGCACATATACTGATAATATCAACAGCACATATACTGTATCTAGCTAATTTACCTGGATTTCATCAGGTACACATTTCCTACAACTGCCTTAGAGAAGAGTATACATTGCATTAGAAACAGCAGAGGTAGGGCCAGGGGGAGAGCAGAAGGAGGAAATGTAAAGACGAGATATTGAAGAGTTCCTCTGTGTGAATTGAAACATATAAACTATTTTCCTCTTGGGCTTTTGTGGGTCCTGTTTCCTTCAGCTCGTAAACATCCAGCTCTTACAAGGATGGGCAGTCTTCCAATCGCCCTGCTCCTCTGCGGTTTCCACGGTAACCTCTGACAAACACAACACACAAATCATCACCTTCAATTAGGTTTGAGTCCATCACTGTTTGTTTTAACTCCATAAAACATTCCCCTCATATGGTTTTCTGTTCCACAGTCCTCACAGCTGTGGCCCAAGCCCCGCAGGCTGGTAATAATGCCCTCTATTCAATGGTCACACATTATTTCAACAGACATTAAGTTACATGATATGTCTCTGTCTGTGAGTCATGCCGTGGGTAGAGGTTGTTCCCATGCTGATTGTGTTGTTTCCCTGCTGGTAGAGGTGGAACTCCACAGAGGTGACTGGAATGAAGAGGAGGCTTTGGTGTCTGTCTCTACCCTACCACCTGGTGAGTGAGGTGTCTGTCTCTACCCTATCACCTGGTGAGTGAGGTGTCTGTCTCTACCCTACCGCCTGGTGAGTGAGGTGTCTGTCTCTACCCTATCACCTAGTGAGTGAGGTGTCTGTCTCTACCCTACCGCCTGGTGAGTGAGGTGTCTGTCTCTACCCTATCACCTGGTGAGTGAGGTGTCTGTCTCTACCCTACCACCAGGTGAGTGAGGTGTCTGTCTCTATCCTACCACCTGGTGAGTGAGGTGTCTGTCTCTACCCTATCACCTGGTGAGTGAGGTGTCTGTCTCTACCCTACCACCTGGTGAGTGAGGTGTCTGTCTCTACCCTACCGCCTGGTGAGTGAGGTGTCTGTCTCTACCCTACCGCCTGTGAGTGAAGTGTCTGTCTCTACCCTACCGCCTGGTGAGTGAGGTGTCTGTCTCTATCCTACCGCCTGGTGAGTGAGGTGTCTGTCTCTACCCTACCGCCTGGTGAGTGAGGTGTCTGTCTCTACCCTACCGCCTGTGAGTGAAGTGTCTGTCTCTACCCTACCGCCTGGTGAGTGAGGTGTCTGTCTCTATCCTACTGCCTGGTGAGTGAGGTGTCTGTCTCTACCCTATCACCTGGGGAGTGAGGTGTCTGTCTCTACCCTACCGCCTGTGAGTGAGGTGTCTGTCTCTACCCTACCGCCTGTGAGTGAGGTGTCTGTCTCTATCCTACCGCCTGGTGAGTGAGGGGTCTGTCTCTACCTTACCACCTGGTGAGTGAGGTGTCTGTCTCTATCCTACCATCTGGTGAGTGAGGTGTCTGTCTCTACCCTACCGCCTGGTGAGTGAGGTGTCTGTCTCTACCCTACTGCCTGGTGAGTGAGGTGTCTGTCTCTACCCTACCACTTGGTGAGTGAGGTGTCTGTATCTATCCTACCGCATGGTGAGTGAGGTGTCTGTCTCTATCCTACCGCCTGGTGAGTGAGGTGTCTGTCTCTATCCTACCGCCTGGTGAGTGAGGTGTCTGTCTCTACCCTATCACCTGGGGAGTAAGGTGTCTGTCTCTACCCTACCACCTGGTGAGTGAGGTGTCTGTCTCTACCCTACTGCCTGGTGAGTGAGTGGTCTGTCTCTGCCCTACCACCTGGTGAGTGAGGTGTCTGTCTCTATCCTACCGCCTGGTGAGTGAGATGTCTGTCTCTACCCTATCACCTGGGGAGTAAGGTGTCTGTCTCTACCCTACCGCCTGTGAGTGAGGTGTCTGTCTCTATCCTACCACCTGGTGAGTGAGGTGTCTGTCTCTACCCTACCGCCTGTGAGTGAGGTGTCTGTCTCTACCCTACCGCCTGTGAGTGAGGTGTCTGTCTCTACCTTACCACCTGGTGAGTGAGGTGTCTGTCTCTATCCTACCATCTGGTGAGTGAGGTGTCTGTCTCTACCCTACCGCCTGGTGAGTGAGGTGTCTGTCTCTACCCTACCGCCTGGTGAGTGAGGTATCTGTCTCTACCCTACTGCCTGGTGAGTGAGGTGTCTCTACCCTACCGCCTGGTGAGTGAGGTGTCTGTCTCTACCCTATCACCTGGGGAGTGAGGTGTCTGTCTCTACCCTACCGCCTGTGAGTGAGGTGTCTGTCTCTATCCTACCGCCTGGTGAGTGAGGTGTCTGTCTCTACCCTACCATCTGGTGAGTGAGGTGTCTGTCTCTATCCTACCATCTGGTGAGTGAGGTGTCTGTCTCTACCCTACCGCCTGGTGAGTGAGGTGTCTGTCTCTACCCTACCATCTGGTGAGTGAGGTGTCTGTCTCTACCCTACCGCCTGGTGAGTGAGGTGTCTGTCTCTATTCTACCGCCTGGTGAGTGAGGTGTCTGTCTCTACCCTATCACCTGGGGAGTAAGGTGTCTGTCTCTACCCTACCACCTGGTGAGTGAGGTGTCTGTCTCTACCCTACTGCCTGGTGAGTGAGGTGTCTGTCTCTACCCTACCACCTGGTGAGTGAGGTGTCTGTCTCTACCCTACCGCATGGTGAGTGAGGTGTCTGTCTCTACCCTGTCGCCTGGTGAGCGAGGTGTCTGTCTCTACCCTACTGCCTGGTGAGTGAGGTGTCTGTCTCTACCCTACCGCCTGGTGAGTGAGGTATCTGTCTCTACCCTACTGCCTGGTGAGTGAGGTGTCTCTACCCTACCGCCTGGTGAGTGAGGTGTCTGTCTCTACCCTACCGCCTGGTGAGTGAGGTGTCTGTCTCTACCCTACCGCCTGGTGAGTGAGGTGTCTGTCTCTACCCTACCACCTGGTGACTAAGGTCTTCAATGTGGAACAGAAACATCACTAAACAATGTTAGGCCAGGGATGACCAGGGGTGTCCAGGGTTATCTTGATGTTGTGTGTATCCTCTGTGCTAGACTGTAGGGAAGAGACGTACCCCTGTACCAGGATGTACTCTGTCCACCGGCCCATCAAGAGATGCATCCACTCCCTCTGCCTTTACAGGTAAACTGCAACTACAGGTTCTCTCTCACAGGAAAACATAGACACACTCAGTGCCTCCTGGTCATGCGGTCAAAGTTCATTGGTTTCAACCTGAGAGCCTGTACAGAGAGGCATGTTTTAGAGACAGCAGCTGGGCTCTGATTATAGTGTAATGATGTCTGTCTCCTGGTTTATCTCAGCCTCCCTCGTGTCTATGTGATCAACAAGGAGATATGTGTTCGAACTGTCTGCCAACAGGATGAGTACCTGAAGGGTAAGACAGTCCACCTGATAGCACTTCATTAGACCTGTCGTTAGGATTACAACAACATAACAATCTTAGAGTGCATGAAACACTTACTGGCTTTAGGACAGCATGTACATCTGAGCCCACACATCCTCTCTCTCTTCTCGCCATCCCAGCTGAGCTCTGCAGGGAGCGGTCCGGCTGGCCCAAACGCTTCCAGAGGTCAACCACCAATAAGAAACGCTGTCGCAATCGCCATGGCAACCCCAAAACCTGGGAAAACAAGGCCTGATGGGCCCAAGATGGCGGAGATGGAAGGAGGGGCGGAGGAAGAAGGGAGGAAGGAGAGAAGGAGTAGGAGGGAGGAAGGAGAGACAGAGTAGGAGGGAGGACACCCTTGGAGACAGAACACTGGGTTGTCTCCATAAAAACACCCCAAAACATCATAAATCCACCGCTCAACACCTGGTGCTAGCCAGCCAGACACACACACACAACCAGACACACACAAACAAACAACATATATAACACAGTCCATGTAACTCCAGTTAAGAACAGTCTGAGTCATATTTCTCAGTCTGTGTTTTATTAGAACTGTCTGTGAATATCAGGGGAGAAATCACTCCCCACAGATTGGACCTGTGTTTTAATTGACACGGATCATGTTCTGTGCCGTTGCGGGCTGTATCATACTGTTCAGATGGAACGCTGTTGAGTTCCTGTAGTTGTGTACTGAAGAGACAGTCTGAGAACAAAGTATCCACTCTGTCATTGCTGACACCTTATTGTAAAGCACTCTATCACAATCCAATACCAAAGCAGTGCAATACTACAATACAGTGCAATACTACCCAATAAAATGTCATTCATTGGTTTGTGTGGATCACTTTATTGATGTAGTCCAGTTTTTTTCCTCACGTAGATAAAAAGAAAACAAGTCAACCTTGACTCAACATTAGTTGATATCTTTATGCTTTGATTTTCAATACATCAGCATTTACATACACATATACTGTATTTGTAATGTCAAGAATAAACACATAAACCAACATGAGTAGAGTCTACACAGACTCTCACCAGTTCATACCAATTCTCCCACTAGCTGTGTTCTCACACAGGAAATCAATCAATTATCACCTCATTAATAAACATCATGTCATCAGTCAATGCAAATCTTTGAGTCCATGTGTGTCCATGAGAGAAAGACACACACAATGATAAGTACAAAAGCCACATAACTGGCTTACTGTAATATTATGATGTCCTGTACAGCATTATAACCCTTCCCTCCCTCCCTCCCTCTATCCATCCATCCATCATCCATCCCTCCATCCATCCCTATATCCCTCCATCCATCCCTTTATCCCTCCCTCCCTCCATCCATCCATCATCCCTCCCTCCATCCCTCTATCCCTCCCTTCCTCCATCCATCCATCCATCCCTCTATCCATCCATCCCTCCCTCCCTCCCTCCCTCCCTCCCTCCCTCCCTCCCTCCCTCCCTCCCTCTATCCATCCATCCCTCCCTCTATCCATCCATCCCTCTATCCATCCCTCCATCCATCCATCCCTCTATCCATCCATCCCTCCCTCCATCCATCCATCCATCCATCCCTCTATCCATCCCTCCCTCCATCCATCCATCCCTCTATCCATCCCTCCCTCCATCCTTTTTCTCTCAATAACAACACAACAGTAAAGTAAAACACTGCATCTCACAAGGACTGGAATAGTCTGACTGCATTGACAGAGTTACGTTAGTTCCAGGGTTCAACGTATAGAATACAGACAGACGGACGGACAGACAGACAGTTGTATGTACACACACAGGGCTATTCATCCAGCAGGGCAAAAGTCGTGACCTAAATTAGTCATCTCTACCCAGAAACCCCTAGGGACTGTTTACATCACAAGGCCTAAATTATTACCTCACAAGGCCTTAATCAGGCCTGTCTATCACCCCATGGGTTTAAGCCCTTCCTCACCCTCCATCCCTCCTCAGAACCCACTCATCTTTCCCCTTCATCCCCTCACTCTGCTGTCCCTTCCCTCAATTAGCAAACTTTTTTCCTCTCACTCCCTCCATTTCTGTGTTAACTAACACCAGCCTCCTGTTAAAACAATGCAGCCAAGTGATCCAGACAAGTGCCCATCCCCAGCCAGCAGTGATAATGTCCACAGCAGCTGCTGTTGTGCATCTCACCACTCTCCCCGTCAGACTGTGGTTGTAGGACCGCAATAGCCCACTAAGGGGCGCCAAACAGCATGCCTGCTGTGTAAACTTACAGTAGATCAGTGTCCACTCAAAGCAGAAGCTGCTCCAAAGCACAGCTCCAGACTCACCGTGGCCTGACCTTAGCAATTAAGAGGAAAACGCAAATCTGACCTTAGATCAGATATGAGATAACTTGGTCATATACTAATGCATCCAGGCAAGCCTGTAAATCAGTTATTTCAGGCGATAATTCCAGTTGGAGATTCTAAAGGAAAATTAGCTACAACACTACCACAACAACCATGGGAATTACAAACTACTGACAATATATACATTTACAATAATATATTATGTACATAAATTAACTAATGTATTTATTTATCAAGACTATATTAGTGTGAGTCACCATCATTCCTTTCTGTACCATCTTTCATTTAAAGAGATTTGCCCTCAGTCTTTTCCCTCAGTAATAAATAAATACTCTGTTGCAATAGATAGAGAGACAGAGGGAGAGAAGGGCAAGGAGAGGAGATGGGGGGAGAGAGTGTAACTTTGGGGCTGAGAGGGAAAGATGTAGAGGGAGAGGATGGTAAGGAGAGGAGACGGGGGGAGAGAAGGGCAAGGAGAGGAGACGGGGGGAGAGAAGGGCAAGGAGAGGAGATGGGGGGAGAGAGTGTAACTTTGGGGCTGAGAGGGAAAGATGTAGAGGGAGAGGATGGTAAGGAGAGGAGACGGGGGGAGAGAAGGGCAAGGAGAGGAGACGGGGGGAGAGAAGGGCAAGGAGAGGAGACGGGGGGAGAGAGTAACTTTGGGGCTGAGAGGGAAAGATGTAGAGGGAGAGGATGGTAAGGAGAGGAAGCCAGGAGAGGGGTGAAGAGAGAGAGATAAATAAAGAGAGGGGGAAGAGAGAGAAAGAGTACACTGAGGTTGAGGTGATAATATACAGTGTTCTGCTGGAGTCCTCCTCTGGTCAGGGGTTAAAGGTCAGGTGAAGGTCAAGTGAAAGAGATTGTGCGACGACCTCAGAACTGCTGCCAGTTGGTGGAACCATCATCGTTGGTGAGAGAAGACATTGACCTTCATTATGGGGAAAAAGAGGAGAGCATTAATGGGGGGAACAGAATAATGAAAGAAGAGAGAAAAGGATGAAAGAGAGAGGATTTTCCCCTTACTTTTCTGGGGCAGAGAAGTCTCCCCACATGTCCGAGCCGCCTGCAGGGTTGGGGTTCGGCTGCACCACAGAGTTGGAGTTACTGCTGTCCAGGTCTAACAAACAGCCTGAGAACAGAGAGACAACGATAGAATTAGGAAACTAATGTAATAGGATCTCTATGGAGACAACACACATCAAACCCTTCAATACACACCCTCTACTGCTTTCTCTACATTCATACTCTAACGACAATAGCCTTTTTTCTTGGTTAGCTCATAAAACTAAAAAAAACAAACACGCAGGGCCCCATTCAACCCTTAACCTAATTACACAGTGGCATATAAAACATACACTTTTTCCCTTCAGTCAAATGAATTCACAGCATGGTTTGGGGAACTGTAAAAATAGTCTTCAACAATGGTAGCAAAATGCGCTATACAGAAAAAGCAGTTACTAGGGTAACTGAACAAGATAAACAAACAGATGAATCAGAAGCAGCAATATAAAAACAGGGTTGCATTCAGGAGAACACAACGCTCTGAACGTTGCACATAGAATTGTATTGTATGGAGCTGACATCTTCCCTAATCTACATGCCAGAGCAGATCTATACTGAACAAAAATATAAACGCAACATGCAGCAATTTCAATGATTTTAATGAGTTACAGATCATATACGGAAATCAGTCAATTGAAATAAATAAATTAGGCCCTAATCTATGTATTTCACAAGAGAGGCCAGGAGCACAGCCATAGGTGGGCTTGGGGGGACATAGGCCCACCCACTTGGGAGCCAGGCCCAGCCAATCAGACAGACAGTATTTCTGACAGACAGAGATACTGCTCAATATCATCAGTTGTCCGGGTGGCTGGTCTAAGACGATCCCGCAGGTGAAGAAGCCAGATGTGGAGGTCCTGTGTTGGTGTGGTTACGCGTGGTCTGCGGTTGTGAGGCCTGTTGGACGTACTGCCAAATTCTCTAAAACAGCGTTGGAGGCGGCTTATGGTAGAGAAATTAACATTAAATTATCTGGCGACAGCTCTCGTGGACATTCCTGCAGTCAGCATGCCAATTCCACACTCCCTCGAAACTTTAGACATCTATGGCATTTTTTGTGACAAAACTGAACATTTCAGAGTGGCCTTTTATTGTCCCCAGCACAAGGTGCACCTGTGTAATGTTATTTAATCAGTTTCTTGATATGCCACACCTGTCAGGTAGTACGATTACAGTATCTTGGCAAAGGAGAAATGCACACTAACAGGGATGTAAACACATTTGTGCACAAAATTTGAGAGAATTAAGCTATTTGTGCATATGAAACATTTCTGAGATATTTTATTTCAGCTCATGAAATATGGGACCAACACTTTACATGTTGCGTTACATTTTTTGGTTATTATATACACTATATATACACAATATGTGAATATCCCTTCAAATTAGTGGATTTGGCTATGTCAGCCACACCTGTTGCTGACAGGTGTATAAAATTGAGCACACAGCCATGGTCTTACTGAAGAGCTCAGTGACTTTCAATGCGGCACTGTCATAAGATGCCACCTTTCCAACAAGTCAGTTTGTCAAATTGTCAAACTTCCCTGCTAGAGCTGCCCCAGTCAACTGTAAGTGCTGTTATTGTGTATGGAAAGGTGGAAACGTCTAGGAGCAACAACGGCTCAGCCGCGACGTGGTAGGCCACACAAGGTCACAGAATGTGACCGGCGAGTGCTGAAGAGCGTAGCGAGTAAAAATTGCCTGTCTTCTGTTGCAACACTCACTACCAACTTCCAAACTACCTCTGGAAGCAACATCAGCACAGGAACGATTCGTCGGGAGCTTCATGAAATAGGTTTCCATGGCCGAGCAGCCGCACACAAGCCTAAGATCACCATGCACAATGCCAAGCGTTGGCTGGAGTGGTGTAAAGCTCACCTCCATTGGAGTCTAGAGCAGTGGAAACGTCTTCTCTAGAGTGATAAATACGCTTCACCATCTGGCAGTCCGACGGACGAATCTGGGTCTGGCAGATGCCAGGAGAACGCCACCTGCCCCAATGCATAATGCCAACTGTCAAGTTTGGTTTAGGAGGAATAAAGGTCTGGGGCTGTTTTTCATGTTTCGGGCTAGGCTCCTTTGGTCCAGTGAAGGGAATTCCTAAAATTACAGCATACAATGACATTCTAGACGATTCTGTGCTTTCAACTTTGTGGCAAAAGTTTGGGGAAGGCCCTCTCCTGTTTCAGCATGACAATGCCACAGTGCACAAAGCGAGGTCCAGACAGAAATGGTTTGTTGAGATCGGAGTGGAATAACTTGACTGGTCTGCACAGGGCCCTGACCTCAACCCCATCGAAGACCTTTGGGATGAATAGGAACGCCAATTGCGAGCTAGGCTTAATTGCAGAACCTCACTAATGCTCTTGTGGCTGAATGGAAGCAAATCCTCACAGAAAGCCTTCCCAGAAGAGTGGAGGCTGTTATATCAGCTAAGGGGGGACCAACTCCATAATAATGCACATGATTTTGGAATGAGATGTTCAGGGAGCAGGTGTCCACATAGATATGCACTCCATGACCAAATGTATCTGAACAACCAGTAGCATTACACTTCGCTGAACGTGGCCCAAAATGCTGTTCACCTACCTGTGTTATTTCCCTCTGAGAGCATGTCACTTCCTGCTGAGTATGTGTTGTTTCCTCCTGAAAATGTGTCACTTCCCCCTGAAAACGAGTCACTTCCCGCAGTGAATAAGTCTCCCCCTGAGAATAAACCTTCGTTGTCATTGGAGGAGCTTGACATAGGGGGAGGGGCTATCTTGGTGCCTCCACCGCTAGGGGGAGGAGGGAGGAGCCCAAAGCCACCAGCGCTCTGGGGGCGGGACTTGTCTCTCTTTCTGCCTTGCTGAGAGAGGAACAGAAAGAGAGAGGGGTGACGGGTGAGAAGGAAGAAGAGAGGAATAGGTGTTTGAGTGATAGCTGGACAAAGCTTATAAACAGAGCATGGGTTTGCAACGTGTGTGTGCATGTTCGTTTTTAGTTGTTAGGCGCTAACCAGATGGTACCATGGAAGGAGTATTATGGGTATGAGTTGAGGAAGTTACCCCGATATTGAGAGTGATGGTCTGTCCTTCTTTGAAACCCAGGTCCAGTTTAGGAGTGTTGTCTGGAGTCTGAGACTGCTTACTGATCTCAAGCTCCTGTTTCACCCACCTGAGAGAGAGACAGAGAGACAGAGGTGGCGAGCGAGCAGTAAACAGAGAGAAAGAATGAGAGGGAAAAAGGGACAGAGTTATTAGATATATATATGATCTGTAGATATTACATTTCAAGCGCCTTTATTCTTTTGAAAAATGTTCTGTGCATAATGTTTACTCTTAATTTGTGATTGTTTATTTCACTTGCATTGGCAAGACAAAAGAGATGATTGTGGACTACAGGAAGAGGAGGACAGAGCACGCCAACATTCTCATCGACGGAGCTGCAGTGGAGCAGGTTGAGAGCTTCAAGTTCCTTGGTGTCCACATCACCAACAAACTAACATGGTCCAAGCACACCAAGACAGTTGTGAAGAGGGCACAACAAAGCCTATTCCCCCTCAGGAGACTGAAAAGATTTGGCATGGGTCCCCAGATCTTCAAAAGGTTCTACAGCTGTACCATCGAGGTTACATCACTGCCTGGTATGGCAACTGCTCGGCCTCCGACCGCAAGGCACTACAGAGGGTAGTGCATACGGCCCAGTACATCACTGGGGCCAAGCTTCCTTCCATCCAGGACCTCTATACCAGGCGGTGTCAAAGGAAGGCCCTAAAAATGGTCAAAGACTCCAGCCACCCTAGTCATAGTCTGTTCTCTCTGCTACCACACGGCAAGCGGTACCAGAGCGCCAAGTCTAGGTCCAAGAGGCTTCTAAACAGCTTCTACCCCCAAGCCATAAGACTCCTGAACATCTAGTCAAATGGCTACCCAGACTTTTTGCAGTGCCCCTCTCACCCCCTCTTTACACCACTGCTACTCTGTTGTCATCTATGCATAGTCACTTTAATAACTCTACCTACATGTACATACTACCTCAACTAACTGGTGCCTCCGCACATTGACTCTGTACTGGTACTGTTACGACTTCTAGCTCCTCTCCCTGTTCGGGCGGCGCTCGGTGGTCGGCGTCGCCGGTCTACTAGCCATCACCGATCCCTTTTTCCTTTTCTGTTTGTTTTGTCTTTGGTTCTTTTTCACACCTGGTTTCATTTGCGTTAATTTCTGTGTGTATAATTGTAACCTGTTGCCTGCCTCAGTTTGTGCGGGATTAGTCGTTGATTGTGAGGTTCTCGGTAAGGTATTACCGTTATTTGTTTTCACAGGTTCTGAAGTATATGAGTGTCGGAACTTTGTTTGTTCCTCCGTACGTTTGTACGGGTTTTTTGTTGTCGAGGGCGTTGTCCTTTTGATTGTGCCATTCCCGTGCTGGTGGACTTTCTTATTAAACACGCTTCTCAGACATCCCTGCTCTCCTGCGCCTGACTCCTACACCTACCACCTAGACGCACGTTGTCACAGGTACCCCCCTGTATATAGTCTCGCTATTGTTATTTTACTGCTGCTCTTTAATTGCTTTTGCTTTTATCTCTTATTCTTATCTGTATTTTTTTGAAACTACATTATTGGTTAGGGGCTCGTAAGTAAGCATTTCACTGTAGGATCTACACCTGTTGCATTCTGCGCATGTGACTAATAACATTTGATTTGATTTTGATTTGAATATAAACATATTTTCCATGTCAATAAATCACCTTGGAATTGAATCGAGAGTTATAGAGTGAAACAGATGACAGGCCATTACTAATTCATGTCAGTTAGAAGTCAACATTGTAGCTCTGAGCTGCACTTGTTTGCTAATGTTATGAGTGTCATCTCTGTTGTGACAGCTGTAAGAGCAACACACTTGAAGTGGTCCTGCAGCGCCACGTTGAAGTCAAACGAGTCTCCTCTGTCCCCAAACCCGATGCCTATGAACGCACTGCGACCTGAGAGACAGGGGCCAAAGAAGAACAACAATGTAAATTACAAATCAAATCACTTGGTACACACACTGATCCTAAAACAGAGACGTAGCACAGTGAGAAACAACTGATCGTGTACTCCAAATGCTGTAGTAGAATACTGTTTCATACTACACACTCAAATGATCCAAAACAAACCTTGTTATTACTGTGGTATACTACTACTAATACTACTACTACTACTATACTGAACAAAAATATGAACGCAACATGCAACAATTTCAACGATTTTATTGAGTTACAGTTCATGTAAAGAAATCAGTAAATTGAATTAAATAAATTAAGCAATAATCTATGGATTTCACATGACTGGGCACACCCATGGGTTTGGCTTGGGAGGGCATAGGCCCACCCACTTGGGAGCCAGGTCTAGCCAATCAGAATAAGATTTCCCCCCCCGGTTGGATGTCCTGGGCTGGCGTGGTTGAATGTGGTCTGAGGTAGTGAGTCCGGTTGGATGTCCTGGGCTGGCGTGGTTGAATGTGGTCTGAGGTAGTGAGTCCGGTTGGATGTCCTGGGCTGGTATGGTTGAATGTGGTCTGAGGTAGTGAGTCCGGTTGGATGTACTACCAAATTCTCTAAAACGATGTTGGAGTTGGCTTATGGTAGAGAAATAAACATTAAATTCTCTGGCAACAGCTCTGGTAGACATTCCTGCAGTCAGCATGCCAGTTGCACACTCCCTCAAAACTTGAGACATCTGTGGCATTGTGTTGTGTGACAAAATGGAACACTTTAGAGTGGCCATTTTTTGTCACCCGCACAAGATGCACCTGTGTAATGACGATGCTGTTAAATCAGCTTCTTGATATGCCACACCTATAAGGTAGATGGATTATCTTGGGAAAGGAGATATGCTCACTAAAAGGGATGTCAACAAATATGTGCAAGTTTATTTTGATAAATAAGCTTTTTGGGCGTATGGAACATCTCTGGGGTCTTTTATTTCAGCTCATGAAACATGGGACCAAAACTTTACATGTTGCGTTTATGTTTTTGTTCAGTATAATAACTGCTAATAGAACATGTGGGGAAGTAGTGTGTGATACTTATTTCTAATTTGGCCAGATGGTGACTAGTGATGACAACCAACAACCCACCACTCTCATCCTGGATCCGAAGCACAAAGTACCGACTGGAGTCACTGACGGTTTCTATGGCGATGCCAGGGTACTCGTCCACTGGTGCCTGTGCAAACAGCTCCCCTGCAGAGACGGAGGGTAATTAGAACTTAGGCATTATAACTAATGGTTCGAGTCAAGAGTCAGAGGGCAAGGTGGAGAAGTTAACATAGTCCTTTCAGATCAACAAGAAGTGCCCAGGGGACAATTTGGAATTGGGCACGATGATCTTCTGACTAGAAGTGACTTGAGGTGGGCTAGGGGCTAGGGTAGGAGTCCCCGATTACATTCAGCAGTGGGCCAATTTTTCCTTGAGCGGATGCTCGGAACATAGTTATAAATAATTTGCACACTGCAAATTGACCGCAAGAAACAGATATAGTATTTGACAAAAACAGAATAATTTCAAACTTTGATTACATTGGGATACGATCACATATGCCTCTCTATTTATACGTGAGAATACTTGGGAACAGACTTCCTAAATAAAAATTACTTTGATCTCTTCCTGGTGATTTTACAGTCTTTTATGTCCATGAACAAAAGTGATTATTTGTAAAGATTTGGCTTCTCACCAGAGATCTTGTCCTCCAGTTTGATGAAAGCCACTTTTCCCCGAGCCGTCACTCTCATACGGCCTGTCCAATCAGGGGCGTCCAGCTTCCAATCCGCAGCCCTGAGGGCGACACAGACAGCCAATCAGGGATGAGACTGACTGTATAGGTGTGTGTGTGTGAGAAAGAGGGAGACCATGTTGATAGCCAACCACCACACTTTGCTACTGAAATGAGAGTGTCTGGGCTGGCAGTTCACCAGACCTGGGGTGGAATACCCCCTCATTATTATTATTCACTACATCACATAACAGACTCAGCTTTGTGCGTGGTCATGGCACGTTACTGGTGGTCAGCCAATCAGCTCCCAGGAGACAGATACAGCATGGAGACTGGATCACGTTAAAACACCAGCCAATGAACAAATGGGTAAACACAATATAGTCACATTGCCAAACATAGACTGTACCCTAACAGGACTGAAGTCACTGTCAACAAGATATTCTTTAACGAACCCTGGTCAGAAAGTAATAGGATAGGCGACAACAGAGAAAATGCCCAGATAATCCTCAAAGGGAGTAAAAATCTCACCTAATCCTCTGGACTTTAAAATACCGTAGTATCTGCTATAGCCTTTCATTCAACATTCGCCCCAAATAAGAGTGCAGTCAAAGCGCATTTTATAAAACGGGGACACGACACAGTCACGTTTTCGCACTGAAAACAGGATTCCGTGTCATTCATTGTCAAATACCGAAAGGTGGACATCAATAATGACATGTGTATTCTCCCGATCCATCCCACTACGCACAACTTTGACATCTGGTGGTAGACTATTCCTCCCCAACCAGTTTGCCTAGTAAACCACCTTAGAAAAAGCTATTGCGCACTGCAAAGGCAACATAGACGAGCATTATAGCCTTTATATGGGCTATGCATTGCCTTGATGTGGGGACAAGAGCTTTGCCTACGGGGAGGTTGATATATCGCCGCATCAACAATGGATACTGGAGTCAGACCAGGGCAAGGTCACCGGTTGATGGTCACCGGTTGACCGGTTGATGAACCGTGTCTCTTACCTGACTCCCCGGTTCGATGCCCGCGGCGGGATTCGGTAAACGTTGACGTCAGGTTTCACACACAGGATCGACTCGTATTCGCCCTCGGTCGCCATCTTGACTTTAATTCAATCGGTGTGTGGTGATCGTGCACGTTAACGGGTGCGAGAGCGTAATACACTGTGTATTTGCGCACATGAAGCGTTCACATCCATTTCTAATGTCATTTATCCAGATGAATCAACCATTGTCAGTGATAGTTTAGGGATCATTGTAATCAATTAGCCTACGTTTTATTTAGTTGTTTATCGTTGGCTATGTGAGAGATAAAGAGCTGGTCAAATGTAAATAGAGGATAGGATAATGTCAACACAAAACGACTCAAACACAGTTGGAGGGAATGATTTAATGGATGTGTTACAAGACAGTAATAATGCTACAAAGGGTAAAAATGTAAATCCCATGGATTAAATAACAGTATATAAACACATTATTGAGTTGTACAGTTGACCTATTTCAGTTATTATTATTTTCTTTACCGTGATAGATTAAAGTGATCTTTACAGTAAAACACTGACACCAGTGGGAGGAGCAGAAATAATATAGCTCCATATCAGTAAATACTTTTAGCCTACTAACTCAAGAGTACAGTGTGTGTGCATGTGTGTGTGTGTGTGTGTGTGTGTCCTACCTGGAGGATGTCGTTAAGTTTCCTGGCCAGTTGAACAGAGTTCTGATGCAGTCCGTCCCAGGCCTTAAACACACGCTGTCTGCAAGCCACAAAGGTCTGCCAACAGTAGACAACAGTAGAAATAGTCTACAGGGAAGAGCCAGAATTATAATGAGAGAAGTGCTCACACACCCACACACGCCCTCTCTACCTTCATAGTTCATGACAGTGATCTGCACCCCGGCTCTCTGCAGCATGCGGAGACCCTCTCTCGCACTGCTGTCTTCCGGGTCACAGAAGTAGAGCCTGGAGACGTAGATCCTGAGGCGGAGGTTGGGGTTCTGGCTGAGGAACTGGGCCAGCCTGTAGGAGCAGTCTGAGCAGGGGGACCAGGAACAGAACCAGGTGACTGAGTAACACAGTCCCACACTGTCTGGAGCTCCATAACCCCACAGGCAGGGACATAGGGCGCCTGCTTCCATGAGGCGCAGGAACAGAACCAGGTGACTGAGTAACACAGTCCCACACTGTCTGGAGCTCCATAACCCCACAGGCAGGGACACAGGGCGCCTGCTTCCATGAGGCACAGGAACAGCAGCTGGGGGGTGGAAGGAAAGAGCATGATGGAGGTGTGTGAGAAAAGGAGAGGGGTGAGGAATGAGGGAGAGATAGTGATGGAAATAGGGGAGGAAGTGAGAGGGATGAGGGAGAGTGAGTGATGGAGGTAGGTGAGGAATGAGGGAGTGATGGAGACAGGTGAGGAAGGTAGACAGGTGAGGAATGAGGGAGAGAGTGATGGATGTAGTTGAGGGAGAGAGAGAGAGAGAGGGGGGGGTAATGACTGAGGGAGGAAGATGTAGATAGAGGGAAAGGAGAGGTAATGCATGGATAGAGAGTGGAGAGTAGAATGAGGGGAAAGAGAGTGATGAAGACAGGGGAAGGAAATAAAGAAAATGGGAGAGATAGGAAATATATAACGACGGATGACAGATGATAAAATTTGTTCCATGTTTCCTCCTCTCCTCTCCTCTCCTCTCCTCTCCTCTCCTCTCCTCTCCTCTCCTCTCCTCTCCTCTCCTTTCCCTACTCTCTCCCCTCCCTCTTCTCCCTACTCCCTCTCCTCTCCTCTCCTCTCCTCTCCTCTCCTCTCCCTCCCTCACCTCAACAAGACAGCCGGACCGGTTGCGCAGGTGTCCAAAGTCGAAGGAGAGGGAGTTTGGTCTCACCCGCCTCTTGACCACGATGCACAGGTAGGTTTCGTGTCGGCCCTTGGCCCAGCGCATGTTCTTATAGTGGTAGATAAACTTATTCTGGGCCAACAGAACACTGAGACACAGAAAGTAGGTTTTCACTGAAATAAGTAGTAGAGATGAATGCTACATCTATTTTTATACGCAAACTGAGGCAGGCCTATGGTGAAAAGGTGAATGGTTATAGCCACTACCATTGCTTTTCCCTCCTCTGCCCCTGCAGTGTCTCCTCTGGTGTGGAAAAGCCATATATTCTGGTTATGAGGACTGCACTAACTACTCAACACTTTCTTCCTCTTCTTTAACAAAACCACAGGTTTGGTTAACCATCTGTCAATGAACTGGTGTCTAACAAACTGGCCCTGGTTCTCTCAGTCTCAGTTTCAATCAGACAACTTTCAGTGAAACTAGCGAAAGCTATTCAATACATTGTTGTCATCATCACCGAAACTTCTGATTGTGCTGCATAAGAGAAAGATGACAGGAGTGGTTTCATAAAGCATCATCAATAATAAATAGGACAGCATTCACCAATTGGCAGGGATTAGTTGTAAAAATGTACTACACCATTAGTTGATCCCGTCATGTGATATTATATCATATACCTTTTCTCAACTCATTAAACAATGAATACATAAAAACAGATGTTCATTTTACTCACCTGTCAAATGTGTTGATCATTTCAGAAGCCTAATTTGCCTAATATATATATATATACCTATACACTCAGTCAAACAGCTTGTGTAGAGAGGTGGCTCTGGTTGGATGGAGAGGTTTTTCAAAACAAGAATAGGGGAGGGGTGACAGCAGTACCAAAACTAGAACAGGGTCGTATAGATACGTATACTACAGGACATTGTTCTTCAGCAAACAACGATGTAGGCCCACAAACTGTCAAACTAGATAAGAAATACTAGTTATACTAGATAGATGCAGTCTGTGTGTTGATTATGACTAATAGTAAACTGAACAAAAATAGAAATGCAACATGCAATAATTTCAAAGACGTTACTGAGTTACAGTTCATGTCTGTAAATCAGTCAATTGAAATGAATTCATTAGGCCCTAATATATGGATTTCACCACTGGGAAAACAGATATGCATCTATTGGTCACAGATACCTTAAAATAAAGGTCGGGGCGTAGATCAGAAAACCAGCCAGTATCTGGTGTGACCACCATTTGCCTCATGCAGCGCAACATATCTCCTTCACATAGAATTTATCAGGCTGTTAATTGTAGCCTGTGGAATGTTGTCCCACTCCTCTTCAATGACTGTGTGAAGTTGCTGGATATGGGCGGGAACTGGAACACGCTGTCGTACACGTTGATCCAGAGCATCCCAAACATGCTCAATGGGTGACATGAATATGGAGGCCATGGAAGAACTGGGACATTTTCAGCTTCCAGGAATTGTATACAGATCCTTGTGACATGGGGTCGTGCATTATCATGCTGAAACCTGAGGTGATGGTGGCGGATGAGTGGCATGACAATGGGCCTCAGGATCTCATCCCAGTATCTCTGTGCATTCAAATTGTCATCGATAAAATGCAATTGTGTTTGTTGTCCGTAGGTTATGCCTGTCCATACTATAACCCCACCACCACCATGGGGCACTCTGTTCACAACGTTGACATCAGCCAACCGCTCACCCACACAACGCCATACTCTGCCATCTGCCCGGTACAGTTGAAACCGGCACTCATCCGTGAAGAGCACACTTCTCCAGCGTACCAGTGGCCATCGAAGGTGGGCATTTGCCCACTGAAGTCAGTTACGACACCGAACTGCGGTCAGGTCAAGACCTTGGTGAGGACACAGAGCATGCAGATGAGCTTCCCTTCTCTGTTTTGCAAACCCACAGTTTCATCTGTGGCATTATGTTGTGTGACAAAACGGAACATTTTAGAGTGGCCTTTTATTGTCCCCAGCACAAGGTGCACCTGTGTAATGATCATGCTGTTTAATCAGCTTCTTGATATGATATGCCACACCTGTCAAGTGGATGGATTATCTTGACAAATGAGAAATGCTCACTAACAGGGATGTGAACAAATTGGTGCACAACATTTGAGAGAAATAAACTTTTTGTGCAAATGGAAAATATCTAAGATCTTTTATTTCAGCTCATGAAACATGGGACCAACACTTTACATGTTGCATTTATGTTTTTGATCAGTATAGTTATACTACATAGATATAGTCCATGAGTTGATTATGACTAATTAGAGAACCACAAGAAACAAATCCCTTTCACAATGCAGGAAACACAAAGTCATTATAGTGACCACACATGAGTCCAGGAGTGTTTGACTGATTTGTAACCTTTTGATTTTCTCACATACGTCAGTAAACTCAGCCAAATGGGTGGAAATTTCCAAAGGCGCTTCGCTCGCTCCCCCAGACAGTCACCCAACCCTCCACTCTGGTTTTCCCAGATCATAAAAAATGAAAACTTCCAGATACCTTCTCGCCTTGATGCAGACTGGGTTTACCACCCTTCCTCGTTCCACTCCACTCCTCCCTCCTTTCCTTCCCTCCTCCCCCTCGTCACCGTTTCCAGGCCCCAGAGTTGGGGTAGACATGGGCATCCCCCATAACCCAGAGGCCCTGACACCTATACCTCTGATTTGGGTTGTGTGAGTGAATGTGCTTGCACGTGTCATATTTGGGTTTTCCCAAAGTGTGTCAATCATAAAAACCGTAGGAGCTGTGAGTGACCTCTCACCCCAGGCTTCCCTCTCTGCTCCACCACCGCAGTGTGTGGCTCTCTCCCCTTACCCACAGTGTGTATAACTCAGACCAACCAGCCTTTGAACCATGAGATGTTGTCATCCATCCTCCTCCATAGACAAGGGTGTGTTCACTCTCTCTCCGGCTTTGTTCTGTGCCGTCGTTCTGTCTGTTTTTGCTCCGGCCTGGTCCCGTTCACTGCAGCTGCACGCATCCTGTGCCTCTGTTTCCCATGACTCCCCACTCCCCTCTCCCTCTCATGCACTCTGTGGTTTGGGGAATTCACCGTTTCCCAGGGTGGGTGTATTTGGAGCTCATCTGTACTGTGTGTGTGTGAGTGTGAGTGTGTGTTTGGTTGGCTTGTGGAGCCCATCTGTGTGAGTGTGTCATAATGATGATCTTTACACATCATCTGGAACGGATTTATCCACTGCCATTTACGTACCAACCACCGGTGGTGCGGTGCCCCAACATCAAGATTTACACTCCTCTGCCATGTTTGTCTGTGTATGTGTCTGTGTGTGTATCTATCTGTGTGTGTGTGTGTGTCTGTGTGTGTATGTCTCTGTGTGTGTATGTGTCTGTGTGTGTATCTATCTGTGTGTATATGTCTCTCTGTGTGTATGTGTCTGTGTGTGTATGTCTCTGTGTGTGTGTATGTGTCTGTGTGTGTATGTGTCTGTGTGTGTATGTCTCTGTGTGTGTACGTGTCTGTGTGTGTATGTCTCTCTGTGTGTATGTCTCTGTGTGTGTATGTCTCTGTATGTCTCTGTGTGTGTGTCTCTGTGTGTGTATGTGTCTATGTGTGTATGTCTCTGTGTGTGTATGTCTCTGTGTGTGTATGTGTCTCTGTGTGTGTATGTGTCTCTGTGTGTGTATGTGTGTGTGTGTATGTGTCTGTGTGTGTATGTGTCTGTGTGTGTATATGTCCGTGTGTTTATGTGTCTGTGTGTGTATGTGTCTGTGTGTGTCTGTGTGTATGTGTCTGTGTGTGTATATGTCCGTGTGTGTATGTGTCTGTGTGTGTATGTGTCTGTGTGTATATGTGTCTGTGTGTGTATGTGTCTGTGTGTGTGAGAGAGAGAGAGTGACTATGTGTTGACAGCAACTAACCTTAGTAACCTTGTTGCACTATGTTGATAAAGCACCTAAAATTCACTGTGAATGTGTCTATGGAATGTTACCATTTATAACCTCCAGTCTGGATCTGTGTGTGTGTGTGTGTGTGTGTGTGTGTGTGTGTGGTTTTAAGTAAGACATATGGATTATACATCACCATCTTCCATGGTTTGACCACAGTTTACCGAGGTCGCCTTTCGGTCACATATCAACTCACATGCACTGGCCCTACTGTAACAGACAGTGTGTGTGTCAGAGTACAGTAGGTTATGGTAGACATGGCTGTGCATTTAGCCCATAGTCAGGGGGGAACCAACCGGCAGCAGGATGTGCAAAGCCATACTTTCCGAAACCCTTCCACCCCCCACCCACACACACACACCCACCCACACACCCACCCCCACCCACCCCCCACCCCCGCACACACACAAACACACACACCCACCCACACACCCCCAACCACACACCCCCACCCCCACACACACCCACCCACACACACACCCCCACCCACACACACACACACACACACACACAGCCATACCGTGCAGAACCACATGACCACAGTCACAAACAGGCTTACTTTCCAGTAGCGTGAACTCACATCTGTTTCCTCACAACAATAATAGTTTCAGATGTGTTAGACTATATAAGGCCAGCTAACAGGTGTCTGCAGCAGGGCAGGGCAGCCATGGAGAGAGAGAACCATGAATCTCAATAATAAAATGACCTCATGCTCAACGGGAAGAATGAGGAAGACTGTTTCAAGGATAACAATTACTCCCACACTCACCATTACATCTGTCTGCACATTTCCTTCACTAATGTGCATGGCCACTGGTAGTGCTAAATGTGTGAGTGGGAGGGATATTTAATGGGGTTTTACTGTAATCCCAGCACTACAAAGAGTTGTGGCATTGTAATGTATTTATTCTGAAGATTACACATTGTTTTACTGCAGAGAAATCACTTTACGTTAGAATCCTAGAGGCTTAGAGCTAAGGTTTTGTTCTGGTTAAACAGTTGATGCAATCTTTGGTGGTTCTGTTTTCGTAAACTTTGTATTAGGGGAGATACTCCTCCCCAAGACCACACACACACCTCTAGTTGTTTAATTTACAACCTACCAACACTGCATGTCTGTAACAAACAGGTTAATGTAGTTATGATACGGTCTGAGGTTAGCACGGTGAGCGCACGTTTAGCTAACCACACTCTAATTCTGGTTAGGCCGAGACAGGGCTGAAGAGCAGTGTCACTCATACCCTTCCACCCACACACAAACTGACATTCACCTGCTAACAGCACACTTCACTACTGGTATAATTTACTACGAATGCCATGGGGTGTAATCTGTACCAGGGATAATATAGCTGAGACTTGTGTCCTGCCATGTGACAGGTGTGCAGTGTGAGGAAGGAAATTAAGTGTCATTAAAAGGAGGGATGAGGAGAGCGAGAGAGAGAGATGAATGAAGGAGAGCATGTGTTTTGCAGACTCATACAAATCTCATAAAAAGCCACACGCAGGTGAGGAGGAGTGAGAGAGAAGAGGGGGGAGAAAGAGAGAAAGGCGAACAGAGAAGTTCTGCAGACTCACATAAACCACATACTTCCTCACACACAGTAAATGTATACTCACTGACACAGGTGTGAACACAGCCCCGCGTACACACACATTTATTTGCAAAATCACTTATTAATAAAAATAAGTATTTACAAATAAAGAGCCAGACAGACATATAAACAGATATATTTATCAATTTTCCTATAGTATCTCTCCTCCTCCTCTCTCTATTTCCCTATAGTATCTCTCCTCCTCCTCTCAATATTTCCCTATAGTATCTCTCCTCCTCCTCTCTCTATTTCCCTATATTATCTCTCCTCCTCCTCTCTCTATTTCCCTTTAGTATCTCTCCTTCTCCTCTTATCTCTATTTCCCTATAGTATCTCTCCTCCTCCTCTCTCTATTTCTCTATAGTATCTCTCCTCATCCTCTCTCTATTTCCCTATAGTATCTATCCTCCTCATCCTCTCTCTATTTCCCTATAGTATCTCTCCTCCTCCTCTCTCTATTTCCATAGAGTATCTCTCCTCCTCCTCTCTCTATTTCCCTATAGTATTTCTCCTCCTCCTCTCTCTATTTCCCTATAGTATCTCTCCTCCTCCTCCTCTCTCTATTCCCCTATAGTATCCCTCCTCTGCTCTCTATTTCCCTATAGTATCTATCCTCCTCCTCCTCTCTCTATTCCCCTATAGTATCTCTCCTCCTCCTCTCTCTATTCCCCTATAGTATCTCTCCTCCTCCTCTCTCTATTTCCCTTTAGTATCCCTACTCCTCTCTCTATTTCCCGATAGTATCTCTCCTCCTCCTCCTCTCTCTATTCACCTATAGTATCTCTCCTCCTATCTCTATTTCCCTATAGTATCTCTCCTCCTCCTCCTCTCTCTATTTCCCTATAGTATCTCTCCTCCTCCTCCTCTCTCTATTTCCCTATAGTATCTCTCCTCCTCCTCCTCCTCTCTCTATTTCCCTATATTATCCCTCCTCCTCCTCTCTCTATTTCCCTATAGTATCTTTCTACCTCCTCCTTTCTCTATTTCCCTATAGTATCTTTCTTTCTCCTCCTCTCTCTATTCCCCTATAGTATCCCTACTCCTCTCTCTATTTCCCTACAGTATCTCTCCTCCTCCTCCTCTCTCTATTTCCCTATAGTATCTCTCCTCCACCTCCTATCTCTATTTCCCTTTAGTATCTCTCCTCCTCCTCCTCTCTCTATTTACCTATAGTATCTCTCCTCCTCCTCTCTCTATTTCCCTATAGTATCCCTCCTCCTCTCTCTAGTTCCCTACAGTATCTCTCCTCCTCCTCTCTCTATTCCCCTATAGTATCTCTCCTCCTCCTCTCTCTATTTCCCTTTAGTATCCCTACTCCTCTCTCTATTTCCCTATAGTATCTCTCCTCCTCCTCCTCTCTATATTTCCCTATAGAATCTCTCCTCTTCCTCCTCTCTCTATTTCCCTATAGTATCTCTCCTCCACCTCCTATCTCTATTTCCCTATAGTATCTCTCCTCCTCCTCCTCTCTCTATTTCCCTATAGTATCTCTCCTCCTCCTCTCTCTATTTCCCTATAGTATCTCTCCTCCTCCTCTCTCTATTTCCCTATAGTATCTTTCTTCCTCCCACTCTCTCTATTTCCCTATAGTATCTTTCTTCCTCCCACTCTCTCTATTTCCCTATAGTATCTTTCTACCTCCTCCTTTCTCTATTTCCCTATAGTATCTTTCTTTCTCCTCCTCTCTCTATTCCCCTATAGTATCCCTCCTCCTCTTTCTATTTCCCTATAGTATCTCTCCTCCTCCTCTCTCTATTCCCCTATAGTATCTCTCCTCCTCCTCTATTCCCCTATAGTATCTCTCCTCCTCCTCCTCTCTCTATTCCCCTATAGTATCTCTCCTCTTCCTCCTCTCTCTATTTCCCTTTAGTATCTCTCCTTCTCCTCTTATCTCTATTTCCCTATAGTATCTCTCAATTTCCCTATAGTATCTCTCCTCCTCCTCTCTCTATTTCCCTTTAGTATCCCTACTCCTCTCTCTATTTCCCTATAGTATCTCTCCTCCTCCTCTCTCTATTTCCCTATAGTATCTCTCAATTTCCCTATAGTATCTCTCCTCCTCCTCTCTCTATTTCCCTTTAGTATCCCTACTCCTCTCTCAATTTCCCTATAGTATCTCTCCTCCTCCTCTCTCTATTTCCCTTTAGTATCCCTACTCCTCTCTCTATTTCCCTATAGTATCTCTCCTCCTCCTCCTCTCTCTATTCCCCTATTGTATCTCTCCTCCTCCTCTCTCTATTCCCCTATAGTATCTCTCCTCCTCCTCTCTCTATTTCCCTTTAGTATCCCTACTCCTATCTCTATTTCCCTATAGTATCTCTCCTCCTCCTCATCTCTCTATTTCCCTATAGTATCCCTCCCCCTCTCTCTATTTCCTTATAGTATCTCTCCTCCTCCTCTCTCTATTTCCCTATAGTTTCTCTCCTCCTCCTCTCTCTATTTCCCTATAGTATCTATCCTCCTCCTCTCTCTATTTCCCTATAGTATCTCTCCTCCTCCTCTCTCTATTTCCCTATAGTGTCTCTCCTCCTCCTCTCTCTATTTCCCTATAGTATCTCTCCTCCTCCTCTCTCTATTTCCCTATAGTATCTCTCCTCTTCCTCTCTCTATTTCCCTTTAGTATCTCTCCTCCTCCTCTCTCTATTTCCCATGAGTATCTCTCCTCCTCCTCCTCTCTCTATTTCCCTATTGTATCTCTCCTCCTCCTCTCTCTATTTCCCTATAGTATCTCTCCTCCTCCTCTCTCTATTTCCCTATAGTATCTTTCTTCCTCCCACTCTCTATATTTCCCTATAGTATCTTTCTACCTCCTCCTTTCTCTATTTCCCTATAGTATCTTCCTTTCTCCTCCTCTCTCTATTCCCCTATAGTATCCCTCCTCCTCTCTCTATTCCCTGTAGTATCTTTCCTCCTCCTCTCTCTATTCCCCTATAGTATCTCTCCTCCTCTCTCTATTTCCCTTTAGTATCCCTACTCCTCTCTCTATTTCCCTATAGTATCTCTCTTCCTCCTCCTCTCGATATTTCCCTATAGTATCTCTCCTCTTCCTCCTCTCTCTATTTCCCTATAGTATCTCTCCTCCACCTCCTATCTCTATTTCCCTTTAGTATCTCTCCTCCTCCTCCTCTCTCTATTTACCTATAGTATCTCTCCTCCTCCTCTCTCTATTTACCTATAGTATCTCTCCTCCTCCTCTCTCTATTTCCCTATAGTATCTCTCCTCCTCTCTCTATTTCCCTTTAGTATCTCTCCTTCTCCTCTTATCTCTATTTCCCTATAGTATCTCTCAATTTCCCTATAGTATCTCTCCTCCTCCTCTCTCTATTTCCCTTTAGTATCCCTACTCCTCTCTCTATTTCCCTATAGTATCTCTCCTCCTCCTCTCTCTATTCCCCTATAGTATCTCTCAATTTCCCTATAGTATCTCTCCTCCTCCTCTCTCTATTTCCCTTTAGTATCCCTACTCCTCTCTCAATTTCCCTATAGTATCTCTCCTCCTCCTCCTCTCTCTATTCCCCTATTGTATCTCTCCTCCTCCTCTCTCTATTCCCCTATAGTATCTCTCCTCCTCCTCTCTCTATTTCCCTTTAGTATCCCTACTCCTATCTCTATTTCCCTATAGTATCTCTCCTCCTCCTCATCTCTCTATTTCCCTATAGTATCCCTCCCCCTCTCTCTATTTCCTTATAGTATCTCTCCTCCTCCTCTCTCTATTTCCCTATAGTTTCTCTCCTCCTCCTCTCTCTATTTCCCTATAGTATCTCTCCTCCTCCTCTCTCTATTTCCCTATAGTATCCCTACTCCTATCTCTATTTCCCTATAGTGTCTCTCCTCCTCCTCTCTCTATTTCCCTATAGTATCTCTCCTCCTCCTATCTCTATTTCCCTATAGTGTCTCTCCTCCTCCTCTCTCTATTTCCCTATAGTATCTCTCCTCCTCCTCTCTCTATTTCCCTATAGTATCTCTCCTCTTCCTCTCTCTATTTCCCTTTAGTATCTCTCCTCCTCTCTCTATTTCCCATGAGTATCTCTCCTCCTCCTCCTCTCTCTATTTCCCTATAGTATCTCTCCTCCTCCTCTCTCTATTTCCCTATAGTATCTTTCTTCCTCCCACTCTCTATATTTCCCTATAGTATCTTTCTACCTCCTCCTTTCTCTATTTCCCTATAGTATCTTCCTTTCTCCTCCTCTCTCTATTCCCCTATAGTATCCCTCCTCCTCTCTCTATTTCCCTGTAGTATCTTTCCTCCTCCTCTCTCTATTCCCCTATAGTATCTCTCCTCCTCTCTCTATTTCCCTTTAGTATCCCTACTCCTCTCTCTATTTCCCTATAGTATCTCTCTTCCTCCTCCTCTCGATATTTCCCTATAGTATCTCTCCTCTTCCTCCTCTCTCTATTTCCCTATAGTATCTCTCCTCCACCTCCTATCTCTATTTCCCTTTAGTATCTCTCCTCCTCCTCCTCTCTCTATTTACCTATAGTATCTCTCCTCCTCCTCTCTCTATTTACCTATAGTATCTCTCCTCCTCCTCTCTCTATTTCCCTATAGTATCTCTCCTCCTCTCTCTATTTCCCTATAGTGTCTCTCTTCTTCCTCTCTCTATTTCCCTTTAGTATCTCTCCTCCTCCTCTCTCTATTTCCCTATAGTATCTTTCTTCCTCCCCCTCTCTCTATTTCCCTATAGTATCTTTCTACCTCCTCCTTTCTCTATTCCCTATAGTGTCTTTCCTCCTCCTCCTCTCTCTATTTCCCTATAGTATCTTTCCTCCTCCTCTCTCTATTTCCCGATAGTATCTCTCCTCCTCCTCTCTCTATTTCCCTATAGTATCTTTCTTCCTCCTCCTCTTTCTATTTCCCTATAGTATTTTTCTTCCTCCTCCTCTCTCTATTTCCCTATAGTATCTTTCTTCCTCCTCCTCTCTCTATTTCCCTATAGTATCTCTCCTCCTCCTCCTCTCTCTATTTCCCTATAGTATCTCTCCTCCTCCTCTCTCTATTTCCCTATAGTATCTCTCCTCCTCCTCTCTCTATTTCCCTATACTATCTCTCCTCCTCCTCCTCCTCTCTCTATTTCCCTATAGTATCTCTCCTCCTCCTCTCTCTATTTCCCTAGAGAATCTCTCCTCCTCCTCCTCTCTCTATTTCCCTATAGTATCTCGCCTCCTCCTCTCTCTATTTCCCTAGAGTATCTCTCCTCCTCTCTCTATTTCCCTAGAGTATCTCTCCTTCTCCTCCTCTCTCTATTTCCCTATAGTAGCTCTCCTCCTCCTCTCTCTATTTCCCTAGAGTATCTCTCCTCCTCCTCCTCTCTCTGTTTCCCTATAGTATCTCTCCTCCTCCTCCTCTCTATTTACCTATAGTATCTCTCCTCTTCCTCTCTCTATTTCCCTAGAGTATCTCTCCTCCTCCTTTCTCTATTTCCCTTTAGTATCTCTCCTTCTCCTCTTATCTCTATTTCCCTATAGTATCTCTCCTCCTCCTCTCTCTACTTCTCTATAGTATCTCTATTCCTCCACCTCTATTTCCCTACAGTATCCCTCCGCCTCCTCCTCTCTCCATTTCCCTATAGTATCTCTCCTCCTCCTCCTCTCTCTATTTCCCTATAGTATCTTTCTTCCTCCCCCTCTCTCTATTTCCCTATAGTATCTTTCTACCTCCTCCTTTCTCTATTTCCCTATAGTATCTTTCCTCCTCCTCCTCTCTCTATTTCCCTATAGTATCTCTCCTCCTCCTCTCTCTATTTCCCTATAGTATCTTTCCTCCTCCTCTCTCTATTTCCCTATAGTATCTCTCCTCCTCCTCTCTCTATTTCCCTATAGTATCTTTCTTCCTCCTCCTCTTTCTATTTCCCTTTAGTATCCCTACTCCTCTCTCTATTTCCCTATAGTATCTCTCCTCCTCCTCCTCTCGATATTTCCCTATAGTATCTCTCCTCTTCCTCCTCTCTCTATTTCCCTATAGTATCTCTCTTCCACCTCCTATCTCTATTTCCCTTTAGTATCTCTCCTCCTCCTCCTCTCTCTATTTACCTATAGTATCTCTCCTCCTCCTCTCTCTATTTCCCTATAGTATCTCTCCTCCTCTCTCTATTTCCCTATAGTATCTCTCTTCTTCCTCTCTCTATTTCCCTTTAGTATCTCTCCTCCTCCTCTCTCTATTTCCCTTTAGTATCTTTCCTCCTCCTCTCTCTATTTCCCTTTAGTATCTCTCCTCCTCCTCTCTCTATTTCCCTATCTTATCTCTCCTCCTCCTCTCTCTATTTCCCTATAGTATCTCTCCTCCTCCTCTCTCTATTTCCCTACAGTATCCCTCCTCCTCTCTCTATTTCCCTATAGTATCTCTCCTCCTCCTCTCTCTATTTCCCTATAGTATCTCTCCTCCTCCTCTCTCTATTTCCCTACAGTATCCCTCCTCCTCTCTCTATTTCCCTATAGTATCTCTCCTCCTCCTCTCTCTAGTTCCCTATAGTATCTCTCCTCCTCCTCTCTCTATTTCCCTACAGTATCCCTCCTCCTCTCTCTATTTCCCTACAGTATCCCTCCTCCTCTCTCTATTTCCCTACAGTATCCCTCCTCCTCTCTCTATTTCCCTTTAGTATATCTTCTTTGTCTTATTTTCCACATTGCCTTCGTTGTCTCCTCCATCACTTGAGGTCTTTGACAAACACCTTGGTGACATGGAAGCCCTGAAATGTCCTCTCTGGCTGCTCTTCATCCTCCTCTTTTTCCTCCCCATCGTAGCCCACCTCCTCTTGCAGCCTGTAGCCCAGCTTCCTGAAGAAGGCCTCTCCTACTGCAGAGGGGTAGGGGACGTGGGCGTAGACCCTCCTAGCCCCCACCTGCCTGTCCCTCTGCTCCAGACTCTGAACCAGCAGTCTGCCGAGGCCCTCCCGGCGGTACCAGCAGCCCACCACCACCCTGCAGAACCTCCTCATCCCCAGATGACAGTCACCCTCCCTGGACACACAGCCCACGATCTCCCCCTCACAGTCCGCCACCCACACCTGCCCTGCTGCCTTCTCCCTCTCCACGTCTACGATCTCAGGAGACGAGTCTTTGTCCTTGTCCTCTGCCTTGGGTTTGGTCTTTCGTCTGGCCTTGCCCTTTAATGACAGATAATAATCAACTTTATTTGTGCAGCAACTCAGCCCAAAGCACGAAAAGTCCAAATCACTAAAACACCATAGTAAAACTGAGCAATGCATGTAACATCCACAACATACAGTACCTAAAGTCAAAGAAAAGGAAACCTACTTTAGCCGGTGGGGGTTTCCCACTGATCCTGCTATAGGGGTTGGGAAGGGTCTCGTCCTGCGCCCCTCGGTAACTGCTCCCCACATAGTCCCAGTAGGGCCCGGCTGGTGCCCAGCACTCCGGTGGAGCGTGGCATGGTGAACTTGAGGTAGATGATGAGCAGGAAGAGAGAGAGGGAGAGGGGTCGTAAGGGATGGGGCCAGAGAGAGGAGGAGAAAGATCGAGAGAGAGAGAGAGAGAGAGAGAGAGAGGGGGGAGGAGAAAGATCGAGAGAGACAGAGAGAGAGAGAGAGAGAGAGAGAGAGAGGGTGGTAAGGGATGGGGCCAGAGAGAGGAGAAAGATTGAGAGAGAGAAAGAGAGAGAGACAGAGAGAGAGAGGGGTCGTAAGGGATGGGGCCAGAGAGAGAGAGGGGTCGTAAGGGATGGGGCCAGAGAGAGAAACGTAAGTTTGAGTGTTAACCTGAAAAAGTACTCTTACAAAAAAAAGGTTCTAAGGCAGCTGAGAGTGTAGAGACAGAGCATAACTCAGGCTTGAAGTGTGTATGTGGGTGTGTGTGCATAACTTTGAGGATAAAACACACACCTTGATGATAGCTTTGACAGTCTCGATGTCATCCTCCCTCATCCTCCTCATTACCACCTGATCTAGCTCCAGCTTTACCATGTCTGGACTTCACACACACACACACACCCTCACTCACGTACACCTCACACAGCAACACACACACCCTGACTCACGCACACCTCATACAGCAACACACACACACACCCTCACTCACGTACACCTCATACAGCAACACACACACACACACCCTCACTCACGCACACCTCATACAGCAACACACACACACACACCCTCACTCACGTACACCTCATACAGCAACACACACACACACACACCCTCACTCACGTACACCTCATACAGCAACACACACACCCTCACTCACGCACACCTCATACAGCAACACACACCGGTCTGCAAATATAGAAAATCTCATGGTCACATAACACATTGCTTTGTACAGATACACTATGTGGTTGAATTTAGCATATTTGATTACATACAGCACTACAATGACAATATACAGCTGAGTATTTACATTCTGGTTACCATAGTAGCTAAATGGTATAAAATCGTATTCAAGATGATGGGAATGTGGTGGGTTATATTTGATCCAGGCTATTTGGGGTTTGAGGCCATGACTCATTAGGAAAGCAATCCATCCCTGTAACACTGTATATGTAGCCTACATATATACCCGGGTTGGTCTCAATTTTGAAATAAATTGCTTCTACTTTTCAGTTTATTGAGAAGTCATTGAAAAGAAAGGCCCTTTTTTCAATTATTGGATAGTCATTTTTGTTTATTTCCTGAATTGACTGCCTTCATTTGACAGATACACGTTGAAAACCCATGACATTATAGTATGAGGGCAGACCCCTATGATATCCCTCTATCAGAGACTATGAATGCCAGGATACATACAGTAGGTGGCTGCATTGTGCAACAAAGTAACAGCACAACGTTTGTTACTCCAATGTAACAACCGATGCGTCACACTGGCACAGGTTGGCACAATGTGTCAGTTGTGAGTGCAGTGGCGTTTCCTCCCAAAATCAAGCTAAAGAACGGGGGATTATTTGAGGGGGTCGGGAAAGGATTTGTCTATTGCATGGCCACACTGCTTCTACAAGGCGTATCAACAACTAACAACGGGCCAAGAGACTCCTTTAGACCACTGTTGGTCTTCTATGTACAATAAAATGGAGTTCAAATTAAAAGACAAATCATATTATTTTGAGCCTGTTTTAAACCCGTTGACATGTTTTAAATGGTGGGTGGAGAAGGGTTCTTCATACGTAATGTCTAAATAAACGTTGAATCTTTTCGTTCAGCCCGGTCGAACCTACCTCGCCTACCTTGCAAACGTGCAGCGTTGGACCACCGCCAAATGCAGGGAAACGGATGTATATATTCGCTGTGTATTTATTCCTTCAAAACCATTTTTCTTATGTCTGATTGAATGATATACTTGCGTGGCCACCATGGCCACCTATTGCAAATGTAGTGTTACGTAGTTTAACGATAACATTTACTGTCATGAATGAATCTCTACGCCATTTGCATAGCGAGTACCTGGGCCGCAGAAAATTGACTAACCTGCTACGTGAACGTGGTCAGTCGCACTCGTGGAGAACCGCTATTTCCCATAATAAACTGGGATTGTCCGTTATTCTGAGCTGATCCTCTTCCTCTTTAGATAAAGGGACATATTTATATTTACGAAATAAGAAAGGTGAATTAATCAACATTCATTCAAAAATAGTAACAACTTTATTAATAATGACTATTTCCTAGTATGAATATTTATAGTGAAACCGAGCCAACATAGCCATCTATTCATCCACAAATATCAACACTGTCAACATGACAGTTTAATTGAAACTCATAAGTCATTTGTTGAGGTCCCTCTTCATTAACAGTCAGTGAATGTAACTCCTCATGTTTCTGGCACCTTGGTATTGTTTCCTACAGTACTTTCTATAGTGTCTTTCTGAACAACCATACTCTCCTTTAGTTCAGTAGCTGGAAAAGGCCTCCACATCAAAAACACACACACACATTGCGCACACGCATATGTACATTCATGTGTGCACATACATGCACACGCCTTCACACACATTTCCTGACAGTGGTTGTTTGGTTTAGGTTTAAGAGAATTGAGAGTTAGGTGTAGGGCCATTCGTAGCTGTGTTTTCTCCTTCATTCGCTCCAGTCTCTATTTCAATGCATTCCGCTGAGTTCCTGTCTTTTTCAGGCCTCTCAGTTATTCCACTCCCTCCTTTTGCTTCACTCCTGTCTACAGTTACTCCTCCTTCCCCTCTGTCCATCCCCCCTTCTCTTAGACTGCTGGTGCTAACCTCAATTATGACGATCCCCTCTCCTCCCTCCAGCTGAAAGATGCCCTCCATTGGCACCCTTCCCTCCCCTACTGCCCCCCCTGCCCCGCTGTAACTGCCCCCTTCTCCCTCCCCACCCCCTTCACCTTGGATCAGGGCTATCATCTGCACACTCTCTCCAGACCCCTGGCCCACCATCTTGTTCTCATCCCCCAGCTCAAACACCACCTCCTGCCCATTCAGAGGCATTAAGGCCTGGGGAGGCGGGCAGGAAAGTTCCAGGCTGTTGCTGGGGCCTTCTGGATAGCCACGGTCAGAAGTGGTCCGTTCTTCGCTCTGCGGCTCTGTTTGGAAGTGAAGCACAAAGGACTCTCCCTCGCCACCATCCTCCCCTACTCGCCTTTCTCCTTCCCTCACTCCTCCCCATTCCTGTAGCAGGTTCAGTGACACCAGGCCTCCATTCTCCTTCCCTCCCTCTCTCTGTCCTTCTCTCTCTCTTTCTCTCTCTCCCTCAGTCTGAAAGCGCAGCACGTATGACTCCCCATCCCCCTCTCTGCCCATTCCTCCTTGTCCCCCCTCCCCGGACCCCTCCCCTTCAAACTGCAACACGTAGGACCCTCCTCCCTCTCCTCCTATCTTTACCTCTTCCTTCTTCCTTCCTTCTTTCTGGAAGCAGAGGACATACTGTTCCCCTCTCATGTCCTGCTCAGTGGACTTGCCCAACTCTGGGGCGGTTTGGCGTTCCCCAACCCAGGCCACAGGGTCAGACGGCAGGGAGGACGGGGTAACCGTGGTAACTGAGTTAACTGTGGCAACCTTTAGGGGTCCTGAGGTAACAGTGACAGAGGAAGAGGAGGAGGGGGTAGAAACAGAGACAGAGGCTGTTGGTGGTGAGAAAGGACTTTGTGACTTGGCGGGTAAAGACGATGGCAATGATGATGTCATAGTGTTGGCAGCAGTAACAGTAGCTGGAGTGACACTAGTTACATTACAGCTAGACACAGCTATTACATCCCCCGACTGACTGACGGGGGCTGTTGTCATTGTGACAGAGGTGGTTGTCGTAGCAACCAAGGAGGTAGTATGCCGACCTACAGCGGCTTTGGGTTTCCGTCCTCTCCTGGACCTGGCTGTCCGGGTACTTTTCCCTAAAATGGGCTTGTTCAGCATAGAGTTCAGGGAGGGAGTTGTTGTCTTAGCAATGGGAGGGTTGTTTACATTGTTGTTGTTGGTGGTGATGATGAACCTGGGCTGCTGTTGTTGCTGGGATATGGTCTGGAAATGTTGCATCTGGGTTTGGGCAGGGTTTAGAACTGTCTGGACCAATGGGAGGCCCTGGGGCTCCAGGGTGGGCTGGGGATTGGTCGCTGTGGTGGGGACAAGAATCAGGCTGGGCTGGCTCCCATTGGTGGAGGGGCATTGTAGGAGGATGTACTGTGTCTGGGGGGGAGGCGGAGGGGGAGGAGGGGGGGCGGGGGCAGACAGGGGGATGAGCTGAAGCCCATTTGCTGTCTGGATCATGAAGTAGTTCTGGGAGGTGTTGGGGGGAATGTCCAGCGCAGGCTGAGACACGATCAGAGACCCAGAGTTCCCTGTGGTCTCTAGGGTGATGGGGTTTAGTAAGGTGGTGGTGGTTGTCACCCCTCCACCCCCTTTACCTGCCCTGCCTCCCTCCTTCCCCCCCACCCCAGCGTCCCCGGCCTCAGCCCCATTCCCATGGGTCCTCATGTGCCTCTGCAAGTAGGACTGCATGACAAACTCCTTCCCACAGAAGGGACACTTGTAGTCCTTCCTGGAGGAGTGGGTTCTCAGGTGGAGCTGGAGATTGGAGGAGTGGGTGAAGCTCTTGTGACATTGGGCACACTGGAAGGGCCGCTCGCCTGAGTGGGTGCGTTCGTGCTGATGGAGAGAGAGGAGGGTAGGGAGGATGAGAGAAAGATAAAGGGAGAGGAGAAAGTGTTTGTGACAGAGTGATACAGTGCATTCGGAAAGTATTCAGACCGCTTGACATTTTACACATGTTGTTCTAAAATGGATTCAATTGTTTTTTCCACATTATCAATCTCCACACAATACCGTGTGCAAATGTATAATTGAAATATCACCTTTACATACAGTTGAAGTTGGAAGTTTACATACGCCTAAGCCAAATACATTTAAACTAGGTTTTTTACAATTCCTGACATTTAACCTTAGGAAAAATTCCCTGTCTTAGGTCAGTTAGGATCACCACTTTATTTATAGAATGTGAAATGTCAGAATAATAGTAGAGAATTATTTATTTCGGTTTTGATTTATTTCATCACATTCCCAGTGGGTCAGAAGTTTACATACACTCAATTAGTATTTGGTAGCATTGCCTTTAAATTGTTTAACTTGGGTCAAACGTTTCGGGTAGCCTTCCAAAAACTTCCCACAATAAGTTGGGTGAATTTTGGCCCATTCCTCCTGACAGAGCTGGTGTAACTGAGTCAGGGTTGTAGGCCTCCTTGCTCGCACACGCTTTTACAGTTCTGCCCACAACTTTTCTATAGGATTTGAGGTCAGGGCTTTGTGTGGCCACTCCAATACCTTGACTTTGTTGTCCTTAAGCCATTTTGCCACAACTTTGGAAGTATGCTTGGGGTCATTGTCCATTTGGAAGACCCATTTGCGACCAAGCCTTAACTTCCTGACTGATGTCTTGAGATGTTGTTTCAATATATCCACATAATTTTCCCGCCTCATGATGCCATCTATTTTGTGAAGTGCACCAGTCCCTCCTGCAGCAAAGCACCCCCACAACATGATGCTGCCTCCCCCTTTTTCCTCCAAACACAATGATGGTCATTATGGCTAAACAGTTCTATTTCTGTTTCATCAGACCAGAGGACATTTCTCCAAAAAGTACAATCTTTGTCCCCATGTGCAGTTGCAAACCATAGTCTGGCTTTTTCACGGTGGGTTTGAAGCAGTGGCTTCTTCCTTGCTTAGCGGCCTTTCAGGTTAGGTCAATATAGGACTCGTTTTACTGTGGATATAGATACTTCTGTACCTGTTTCCTCCAGCATCTTCACAAGGTCCTTTGCTGTTGTTCTGTGATTAATTTGCACTTTTCGCACCAAAGTACGTTAATCTCTTGGAGACAGAATGCGTCTCCTTCCTGAGCGGTATGACGGCTGCGTGGTCCCATGGTGTTTATACTTGCGTACTATTGTTTGTACAGATGAACGTGGTACCTTCAGGCGTTTGGAAATTGCTCCCAAGGATTCCACCATAATTTGCAAATAAATTCAATTTTTCTCATTTTGTCTGTCATAGTTGAAGCGTACCTATGATGAAAATTACAGGCCTCTCTCATCTTTTTAAGTGGGAGAACTTGCACAATTGGTGGCTGACTAAATACTTTTTTGCCCCACAGTATATATATATATATATAGAGAGAGAGAGATGGAGCGAAGGAGCAACTATACACAATATCATAAGAATCCTAGCAACGGCCATAGCAGAGCTATCTGTGCTGACCTGTTTGAGGTTGGAGGTCTGTGAGAAGGACTTGGAGCAGATGGGACAGATGTGAGGGCGCAGGCCAGAGTGGAGCTGACTGTGTCTCCTCAGACAGCTGCTGTTTTTGAAGGACTTTCCACACTCCTGACACACGTAGGGCCGCTCGCCCGTGTGCTGGCGCAGGTGGTACTGGTAGTGGGAGCTCCACTTGAAGGTGAGCTGGCAGTAGGGGCACTGGAACGCTCGCACACCTGTATGCACCTGGAGAGGAGGGGGGGGGGATCAGTCAGAAAACAACTGAATACGGCCTGGATTCTTCTGAAAGTACAGGTACATTCAAAAGGTTGAACAAGCAAAGCAGGTCATAAAGTGCTATAATGCAGCAGTGCCACTGTTCTGCACATTGTGACAAATGCCATAAGCTGCGTTCAGACAGGCTCCCAATTCTGATCTTTTTTTCTCACTAATTGGTCTTTTGACCAATCACATCAGATCTTTTCATATCAGATCTGTTTGAAGGTTGATCTGATTGGTCAAAAGACTAATTAGTGAAAAAAAGATCAGAATTGGGCTGCCTGTCTAAACGCAGCCTTAGTGAGATAGAAATGGACGGATGCGTCTTACCCTCTGGTGTATGGAGAGCAGCGAGGACCTCTTGAAGCTCTTGCCACACTCTGTGCAGCGGTAGGGTCTCTCTCCTGTGTGGTCCCTCATGTGGTACCTCAGACCTGATGAGCCCTTGAAGGCCTTCCCACACTCAGAGCAACGGTACGGCCTCTCTGTACCGTACCCACAGGGACAGGGAGAATGTACAGAAAGAATGTTATATAGACATATAGACTTTCCCCACACATGAATTCTACAGGTAATTTCATGAGCAGCAGTTGGTTCGGCTCGGTTACTGTCAAGGTATCTAATTTTAAAAGTATTTTCTATCAAAATGCCAAAAGAAAAAGACTAACTCACCATTGTTCCCCCCAGCGGTCTTACTAGCTGCTCCTCTCCTCTGGCCCTTGACCACTGCTCTGCTGGATGCCTTCACCACCTCCCTGTCCCCCTCCTCGGTCACAGCCATCAGGCGGACGTGGATGTCCCCCTGGGTGTCCTGGTGCTGGTCCCCCTGGCTGGGGGAGGAGGGCAGGGGCAGGGAAAGGGACAGGGACGCGGGGCAGACGATCTCCGCCTCAGCCTCGGCCAGGAGGCGCTGCTCAGGGGTGTGGGAGTGCTGGTGGGTGAGCAGGGAAGAGAGGAGGGTGAAGGAGCGGTCGCATGCAGAGCAGCTGAACTGGGAGCGAGACTGGGAGGGAGAGAGGGAGTGGACCTGGAGAGGGAGCAGAGGGAGAGAAGAATATTTGGGAAGAGAGAGGGTCATCAAAACAGACTATTTATAGATCAGATAACGTCAGCTTTACAGACACCAAGGAGTAGATCAGTTCACACTAATCAAAGTGTAGATTACATCACACATTCCAGAGTTCCAACTTGTAATACAGCTGGAGGGGCTTTCTACTAATGCATCCAATGGAACTGTCTGGGAAAGGCATACCGCCCGGGAGCTGCATGTGGATATGACAGCTCTCAAGCAAAACCAATGATACGCTATGCAATTGTCGGTTATCGCAGGTTAATGCTTAACTGATTGAAACTAGGCCCAAGTTAGACGAAGTAGAAACAAACTGGCATCCAGGACAGAGACCTTATGACATAGTAGTGAGGATGTGCAGCCCACCAGCTGATTCGGTGAGCGAGTTCATTAGAAAGTGCATTGACGATGTTATACCCACAGCAACGATTAAAACATTCCCAAACCAGAAACCGTGGATTGATGGCAGCATTCGCGAAGAAACTGAAAGCGCGAACCACTGCTTTGAACCAGGGCAAGGTGTCCGTAAACATGACAGAATACAAACAGTGTAGCTATTCCCTCCGCAAGGCAATCAAACAAGTTAAGCGTCAGTATAGAGACAAAGTAGAGTCGTAATTCAACGGCTCAGACACAAGAGGTATGTGGCAGGGTCTACAGTCAATCACGGATTACAAAAAGAAAACCAGCCCCGTCGCGGACCACGATGTCCTGCTCCCAGACAAACTAAACAACTTCTTTGCTCGCTTTGAGGACAATACAGTGCCAACGACACTGCCCGCTACCAAAACCTGCGGACTCTCCTTCACTGCAGCCGACGTGAGCAAAACATTTAAACGTGTCAACCCTCGCAAGGCTGCAGGCCCAGACGGCATCCCCAGCCGCGCCCTCAGAGCATGCGCAGACTAGCTGGCTGGTGTGTTTACGGACATATTCAATCAATCCTTATCCCAGTCTGCTGTCCCCACATGCTTCAAGAGGGCCACCATTGTTCCTGTTCCCAAGAAAGCTAAATTACTACTGCCCCGTAGCTCTCACTTCCGTCATCATGAAGTGCTTTGAGAGAATAGTCAAGGACCATATCACCTCCACCCTACCTGACACCCTAGACCCACTCCAATTTGCTTACCGCCCAAATAGGTCCACAGACGACGCAATCGCAACCACACTGCCCTAACCCATCTGGACAAGAGGAATACCTATGTGAGAATGCTGTTCATCGACTACAGCTCAGCATTTAACACCATAGTACCCTCCAAACTCGTCATCAAGCTTGAGACCCTGGGTCTCGACCCCGCCATGTGCAACTGTGTACTGGACTTCCTGACGGGCCGCTACCAGGTGGTGAGGGTAGGCAACAACATCTCCACCCCGCTGATCCTCAACACTGGAGCCCCACAAGGGTGATTTCTGAGCCCTCTCCTGTACTCCCTGTTCACCCATGACGGCGTGGCCATGCACGCCTTCAACTCAATCATCAAGTTTGCGGACGACACTACAGTGGTAGGCTTGATTACCAACAACGACGAGACGACCTACAGGGAGGAGGTGAGGGCCCTCGGAGTGTGGTGTCAGGAAAATAACCTCACACTCAACGTCAACAAAACAAAGGAGGTGATTGTGGACAGCAGAGGGAGCATCCCCCTATCCACATTGACGGGACAGTAGTGGAGAGGGTAGTAAGTTTTAAGTTCCTCGGCGTACACATCACAGACAAACTGAATTGGTGCACCCACAGAGACAGCGTGGTGAAGAAGGCGCAGCAGCGCCTCTTCAACCTCAGGAGGCTGAAGAGATTCAGCTTGTCACCAAAAGCACTCACAAACTTCTACAGATGCACAATTGAGAGCATCCTGTCGGGCTGTATCACCGCCTGGTACGGCAACTGCTGCGCCCACAACCGTAAGGCTCTCCAGAGGGTAATGAGGTCTGCACAACGCATCACCGGGGGCCCTCCAGGACACCTACACCACCCGATGTCACAGGAAGGCCATAAAGATCATCAAGGACAACAACTACCCGAGCCACTGCCTGTTCACCCCGCTATCATCCAGAAGGCGAGGTCAGTACAGGTGCATCAAAGCAGGGACCGAGACACTGAAAAACAGCTTCTATCTCAAGGCCATCAGACTGTTAAACAGCCACCACTAACATTGAGTGGCTGCTGCCAACATACTGACTCAACTCCAGCCACTTTAATAATGGAAATTGATGGGGGAAAAAAATGTATCACTAGCCACTTTAAACAATGCTACCTTATATAATGTTTACATACCCTACATTACTCATCTCATATGTACAGTATATACTGTACTCGATACCATCTACTGCATCTTGCCTATGCCGTTCTGTACCATCACTCATTCATATATCTTTATGTACATATTCTTTATCCCTTTACACTTGTGTGTATAAGGTAGTAGTTCTGGAATTGTTAGGTTAGATTACTCGTTGGTTATTACTGCATTGTCGAAACTAGAAGCACAAGCATTTCGCTACACCCGCATTAACATCTGCTAACCATGTGTATGTGACAAATACAATTTGATTTGCTCAGCTGATTGGTACCTGTGCCAGGTGTCTGTTGAGCCCTCCGCTGGTCTTGAAGCTCTTCCCACAGTAGGCACACTCTGTGCCCGTCCCTGTACCGGTGGTGTTACCCGCTGTCTCCACGCTGTCTGTGGGGATCTGAGTCCCCACTGTGAAGCTCTGCAGCAGGTCAAACTGGGCCTGGGTAGTCCCCATATTCTGACATGGGACACAACACTATTAGGTCAGAGTCATTGCACTACAACATCAACATCACGGCAGTCATATTAGCTGATATATTGACCTAGAGGGTAGAGTAAGAAACAAAATATTGATCATGAATGGATGAATCTGGTGTGACCCTAAAACAGAGCCTTAGGGGTAACCTCCCCAGGCTGAGACAAGAGTCCTACTACTCACCCCTCCGTCCACTCCCCCAGTCAGTCCCAGTAGTTCAGCAGTAGTGTGTCCATTCTCTGCTGCTGCCGTCGTCTCCACCACCTCCTCAAAGTCAGCCAGCAGATGCCCCACCCCTCCCTCTCCCCCCTCCCCCACCCCGCTGCCCCCCTCCTCCCCGGGGCCCAGGTGCATGGCCTGGTGGTCCTCTAGCTCTGTCCGTGTGCTGAATGTCTGACTACAGCTGCCACAGCTGTACAGCAGCACGCTGGCGCCCGACTCCGTGCTCATGTGCACTTCTGTCCCGATGGCCCTGGATGTGCACACGCCCCCCTGGGTGGGGGTGAGGGTGAGATGGGGCAGGAGGTGACCTGACGATAGGAACACCTCCCCAACCCCCAACCCCACCGTGGCCTCCTGGCTCACAAAGCCCATGTCCGTCAACATTTGTGATGTCATGTCCTCCCCCACTATCACTTCCTGTATCTCATCCCCTATCTTGTCTCCCCCTGTCTCCCCCCCCTTTCCTTCACCAGTGTGACTTTGAGAATTCCGGTGCAGGGCCAGATTGGACGAGTGTGTGAAACTGCGTCCACACTCTCCACAGATGTAGGGCCTCTCTCCTGTGTGGATTCTCATGTGTTGTCTGAGGTTGGTGGACTGGGTGAAGGCCTTGGTACACACGGTGCACACGTAGGGTTTCAGACCCAGGTGAACGTTCTTGTGTCGGCGCAGGCTGCTGGAGTTCTTGAAGGCCTTGGGGCAGCTGTCGCAGGGGTAGGGGCACTCGCCCGTGTGCTGGCGCAGGTGGTACTGGTAGTGGGAGCTCCACTTGAAGGTGAGCGGGCAGTAGGGGCACTGGAAGGTCCGCAGGCCTGTGTGGACGCTACGATGGACCTGGAGACATGCACAAGAGAGAGAACGTCCATGACTGGTCCCTTAACCCCCAAAAGAGCCTTTTACTACTGTAACATTCAACTTTTTTTCAACAATCAACAAAAGTTTTAACACATTTTTACCACAAAATGGGGGAACCACTACTGCCCATTGTTTCTCACCTGGAGCAGAGAGGAACGTTTGAAGGCTTTGTCACAGTCGTCACACTTATAGGGCTTCTCCCCTGAATGAGACCTGCACAGAAAAAACAATCATGAAAACAGACAATCTACTGACCCTTCAACAGATCTACAGGACATCATACCGGCTACAGAAAGAATTCCTGCTTGTATTGATTATTCCACTAGTTTCTAACGGCCCTAAATAGACTCACATTATATTGTTCACGGCACCTTTCCCTCATTTGGATTATTGTGACAGAACTAAACAGATGAAAACAGATGGACACAAGGAGAAGAATACTCTTCATAAAGTGAGATGTGTGTTATAAGCTGCAAGCATTTCTATAGCTAACTTTCACTGTGCCAGTCCCCCTCTGTCTCCCTCCCGGCAGTACCTCTGGTGGTACAGGAGTGCGGAGGAGCCCTTGAAGGCCTTGGGGCAGAGGTTACAGCGGTAGGGTCTCTCGTTGTTGTGGCTGCGCTGGTGGTGGGCCAGCCTTGAAGACCACTTGAAGCTCTTGCCACAGTCCAGGCACTGGAACGGGTGCTCAGGGTGCTCCTGGAGATGGGGCGCAGCCAGGACCGATGACGTCACCATCTGCACCCCTACCCTGGTTAGCACTATATCCTCATTCCCCTCCACCATCCCTTTCTCCACATCCACTTCTTCCCCCCTTTCCCTGTCCTCCTCCCCTTCTCCTGATCCCTGCAGCGATGGGAAGGGAGAGAGGGAGGAGGACGATTGAGGGGGTAATAGTTCCGCTTGGACCACTAGAGTGGCCACTGAGTTTGCCATGTTGAGGCAAGACACGATTAGGGAATAAAAGGTTGTATGTTTGGTATTAATGTAAGTGTGTGTATTATTGTTGGTGGAGCTGCATCTCTTCTTTCCTGGTTTCATTCATTGCAGGTGGAAAGGTTCCTTCAGCTGATGTGACTCTGTTCCTCGGTGTGGAAACAACAGCTGAGCTGATGTAGTGTGTGGTCTCCTTTCTTAAGAGTAGGACTGTAAAATAAAATAAAACACAAAGTATTGATCAATGACACAAGGTCCATGAACTAACACCAAAGCAATTCAAACATTCAAACATTTACAAATAATAAAGTCGGCCAAAAGGCGAACCCGTCTATCCCTTTAAATCCCACCTCCTCCCGACCCCTCCCTCCTTCTTCTTCTTCTTCTTATTTCTCCCCTCCCTCCTCCCTGGCCGTCTTTCTGTTTATACGCGTCTGTCCCTGATGAGCGTGTGCGAAAAATGTCGGTTTCTCCCAGCTAAAAGGCAGAAAACAAACAAATGCTACCTACCCTGTTGTAAACTATAAGCATAAAATGTTACAGATGCCGCCTTCAATGCCTCCTCTGCAACTGGCCTGCGAATCTATAAGCCTTCGTCCGTGCGTCATTCTTCGCTATATAATGTTTGATAGGAATGGTGCGTTAGTAATATTGCAACAATTACTCACCTAGTATCATTAACTCATGGCTAATGCTTTTGTTGATATTGTGAAAATGGATTGAGACTCGCAGTGCTACTCCATACAACCTTAACAATAAACCTGAGCACAAACTAACTAGCTAGCTAGTTGTCACCCACCCGCTGCCGCCTCCCAACAACGACGATCGCTATAGGCTGGGTCTAGCCCCGAATGCACCACTGCCACTGGGTAAGAGTTTCAACAGTCAACTCTTGTCTCTAGATCTGTTAAAAAATATATGATAATACTGTACTAATTTGTGATTTAGTACTTGAATTCACACATTGTTTTAAATTTAAACCCAAATATAAAAAATCGTATTATAGGTTAATTGGAAATAGGTTTATGAACTCTGTGCTTGTTGCAATGCCTGATGGTTAATGCAGTTTTTGGTAGAATGTAGGAAAGGCCCTGTAGTGTGTGATGATGGACGAGACACAGGAGGATGGTGAATAAGGGAGGGAAAGAAAAAAAAAGAGCGCATGACGTGTAGGCCTACCTAATATTGAAAATATGACAAAGTAACATGAAAAGCCCATCTCATTCATCTCAGTCATTGTGCATGTTCTTTATTAACTTTTTTTTCAAGGCACACATTTCACATTTAGGCCAATCAGTCAGTCTGTGCTGGAAACCCCAAGCACAAGGTTTTCCACAGCGTTCACACATGGTACTAAAATGATTTCAACATGGATGATAAGCAATGATAATGGTAAATATGAATAGAAACCGTATAAAAGTACAAAAACAACAGGAGACTTGCTCCTCTGCAGCGCAAATAAATAGTTCCACCAAAGTAACTTAAATAAATAGTAAATACTGTCACAAAATACTAGAATAGAATAATATTGATATTGCGACAAAACGATAGGGATAGCATTGACAGAGTGTTCTACATTAAATATCATAGAAAACTATAATAGACAATTGCATTGTATACAACAATTTACATTATTGTACAACTGTGCAGAACCGTAGTATCACAATATCACAATACATAGTATTTTAAGGCTTGGGGTGTTTTTTAATTTCTTATTTATGTCACTAAAACGCTCAAACATTATGTGTACCAAGGCACAGAGTAAGGGTCAGTTGACTCAAAAGGCTAATCCTAACAAATTTGTGCAAAGAGATTAGATCAGGTCCTAGATCAGTGCATACTCATAAACCTTTACCACAGCATTAGATATACCACCTGTTATTTTTCCATGTGGGACACAGTGACTGTAAATAGCAACTAAACCCATGGAAAAACGATCTACCCTCCTATGTTGTGTTGACATCCTGATTGAGCCATGGTTCAAAATTCTCTTTCTTAACAGTTTACAAAACCAAACAGGTGGCACATTTAACATGTTCAGTAGATTCTATGAGTAACCCTAAATCTACAAGGGAAAGTACAGCACTGTAAGAAAAATACATGTAGGCTCTCCCAAGATATGCTTGCTACAAGCCAAGTATGTTTGCTACATCTACTGGCGGAAATAGGCTACTCTTTGTAAAGAGAGACAGGTTAAATAGTTGAAAATACAATCCATATCATTAGAGACTGTAAGAAGTCAGGAAGTGCTACGGTGTGGTCTCTTTGTTTAGTTTGGGAAGAAGGATGAAGGGGGAGAGAGAGAGAACAAAATAGGAGTATTGACAAGGTACAAGGAATTAAATTCACAACAATAAAGTAAAAATGATATGTGACACGTTACAAAATCAAATAAATAATGACATCAAATAAATAAGTAAATAAATAAATAAATACATAAATAACACAGTCAGGAACAAGGTATTTGAGAGAGAGGATGGGGTGGCAGTGACATGTTTGTGAATATTGAAGACCATTACTGGTTGTAATAGTGTGAATACGGTGGATCCTCATAGGCTGTAGTTTGAATATGGAGCTCCCACATTGGCTACAATGAGAATGGACATTCAGTGACAACAGTGCAAGTTTGTAGTGTGGTTATCTTGAATCACCATTGTTTGTAGCGCCGGTTGAAGCTATTAGATCCCCATTGGTTGTAGTGTGGATTCTGTGTATCCCTATAGACTATAGCACTTCAGGAATCATCATTGTACTGCAGACATTTTGGACTTTGTACTGAGCACTGAGAACACTCGTTGGGCCCAATCACAGAAGAGTCTGAACTGTAGTAGCAGCTCCTGGGAAGACTGTAACACATCAAACTGGGAGGGGGGTGGAGGCGGCATCGAGGGAGAGGGAGGAGAGAGACGCTGAGCATCAACTCTCATCATCTATGAGGAGAACGGCGAGAAAGAGGGATGGTTTAGATTTCCTGTCTGAAGTGCTAGGCTAGACTAATGTACCTCCCATCCAAAAAATGTGATGCAACAGGCCTAAATGTAATATAATGATTGAAACTGACTGCAAGAACTGCAGAGCCATTATTAGACCATCACACAGTGTAAGAACAGTAGAACGATCTGATAAAATCTCATATGTATAATATATCCAAATGATATAAATGTACTAAGCTGCATTATGTTTCAGCCGTATTAGTGTTGAACAGAGCAGTTACCTGATGCTCTAGCATGCTGGTGAGAGACTTGATGAGTGACATCATCTGTCCCAGTTTAGGGAGAGCAGGGTGGTGGTGTTTCCTTGATGCTCTGCTCAACCAGGCAAAGTGGTGCTCAAACGACTTCAAGTCCGTGTGGAGCTGAGAGAGAGTGGGTCTCATCTGGAGGAGAGAAGAGGGGGGTGAAGAAAGAGAGAGAGATTTAGTATCAATGTCTGGGACATGACAGAACACATCTGGAAGGCAGAAAGACATAGACACACACAACGTAAAACACATTTACCTCAAGGGAGTTGATGTCACTGGCCCTGTTGTTCATTAGTGGCAGGGACTTAAATCTATGCTGTTCTGGGTCTGTCTCGAACGCATGTTCCTTCTGTAAGAAAAACGGACAAAACAACACGCTACGTCAGTCAAATACATCCTCACAAATTTGCACATCCTCACAAAAGTCACGTAAGCATAAGGCAAGTATTACTCCAGCAGCACCTAGATCAGATGATTGTCTGGTCTGGCCAGGACTAGAGACCCTAGCTTTCCCTGAGAAAAGTGTGGTCGGGTCAGGGAGAGTTCACCCAGATCGTAACCCCGAAAACGTCAACAATAAGAGCAAGTGACCTGAAACCACAGGATGTTTTCTACTGGGAGAGGAGGAGAACAACATATGCTGTGACTTAGAGAGCTCTGAGTGGGATAGACAACACAGAGCTGCAGGGAAACTCCAGGGTCGCAGCTATTAAAAAGTCTGAGATGACGTATTGCTGTGTAGTAATGTGTGTACAATCCTCAGTCTGTCGCCACTGCTCACAGCCACCACTAGGGGGAGGCAGATCACACAGAGATACAGTAGCAGGCCACAGAGATTCAGTAGCAGCCCCCCTAGTAGCACCCCCCCTAGTGATCTGTGACCAGGCGGGGGGGGGGGGGGGGGGGGGGGGGGGCTGCTACTGTATCTCTGTGGGCCTTAAACAGGTGAAGAAGTGATTTATGAGTAAGAATGTAAATGAATGAGAATGACGTGAAGCACAACAGTGACTGATGCCATGTGCGTCAGAGCACCAATCAGTGGAGAAACATAACAGCATTAGGAAAACATGATGGATGGTGGTACACAATGGGTTGTGTACACTTAATGCTTCCTCATGCTATTGTGGTGTTCTGTCCTCATTGTGCTTTACCATCGTGTTTTGCAATTATTGTTGTTGCTATTATTGTTGTTTTCCCATCTCTCTCCCTCTCATCCCTCCCTCACTCCCTCACTTGCTTCTGTCTTTTACAAAAGACCATTAATGTTTGGCTTAATGTTTTGTCTTTCTTTCAGAAGTAATCCCACCCCTCTTATCCCTTTCACCCCTCTTTGGGTTATTTCTCCTTCTGCTTTCCTCTCTACCTTCGCTCTTACACCCTGTTACACACAGACACAGACACACACACACACACACACACACACACACACACACAGATAGGCTGGTGACCACTTCTTATACACCTCTCTCTGATCTCTTTTATATGCTCAGTCTCAGCCTGTAATTCTCTCTTATCCTCCCTTTCTCGTTCTCTTCATCATGACCTCACTCGACTGAACCTTGCACCCCCCCAACAATCTTTCTGAATGCAAATACTGGAATGTGATAAATCTCTGTGATTTTTATCAGGTCACTTTGCTGTGGCGACCGACAACCAAACACTAAACACCACACCTACACAACTATTTACAGCACCCTCAATACACACACTCACACTCTGACACACACAACACATGGACACACACAC